>NC_089761.1:35474272-35546772 GCF_040412425.1 Macrobrachium rosenbergii | reverse complement strand
TTAGCAAGGGAGACAAAATTACTTAAACCTTATCTATTATTATTTTTCAGGTGGTTTCATTCCTTTTAAACATTACCTTCTTATTTAAAAGTCATCGGAATGTACACACATACACACACACATATATATACATATATCCATGTATATATATGAACATATGTATATAATACATATATAAACATTATATAGATAAATATGTGTATATACATAATTATATATATATATATATATATATATATATATATATATATATATATATATATATATATATATATATAATAAAAAGTATTTGGTGGCTGGTTAAGATTAAGCCGGCGCCTTATGTCAGCACGGGGATGAGAGGCCTTACGTTGCCCAATGAACTCGGTTCTACCAGCAGAGAAGATGCATCACAACAGCCCACATAAGTGCACTTAAAACAGATAAAAAGATTTATAATATGTTTAGTTCTTTGCCTTTGCTTTCGTCTTTGCGGATAAATTAGTTTCTTCGAATACAGACTTATTCTTCATTCCATTCTCAGTCTCGCTCACTAATTACATCGAGAGGAAGAAGGAAGTGGAGTGGTTTCATTGTTCTCCAATTCCAACAAAAGAGAAGGAATTTCGCCCCTTGTCTCGCAACAAAAGAAAGACATTCTAATGAATATTTTTGTGGCGATTGCTTTTGTTTCCATTCTCGACATTAATTAAAAAATACTCTCAGTAGCACGAGTCTTGAAATGGAGAAACAAATCCACAGTTATGCATGGGTACAAATATATTTGAAAATAAATCTCTACAGAGAGAGTTTCGGGAATCTGATGGATCCCCCGTTTCAATCTCTTTTGAAGATAAATCTATTCAGAGAGCTTTCAGGAATCTGATGGATTCCTGTTTCAATCTCTTTTGAAAATAAATCTATTCAGAGTTTTAGCTTTTGAAAATGAATCTGATGAACCTTCCCTCGTTTCAATCTCTTTTGAAAATAAATCTATTCAGAGAGCTTTTCGGGAATCTGATGGATCCCCGTTTCAATCTCTTTTGAAAATAAATCTATTCAGAGAGTTTCGGGAATCTGATAGATTCCCCTTTTCAATCTCTTTTGAAAATAAATCTATTCAGAGAGCTTTCGGGAATCTGATAGATTCCCTTTTCAATCTCTTTTGAAAATAAATCTATTCAGAAAGCTTTCGGGAATCTGATAGATTCCCATTCAATCTCTTTGAAAATGAATCTATAAGCTTTCGAACAGATTCCCATTCTTTGAAAAAGTAATCCCAGATTTCTGTAGAGATTCATTTTTAAATATATTTGTACCCATACATAACTATGGATTCGTTTCTCCTACTTTTCATTGTTATGATAAATTTCATCTCATTCATTGCCACTGGAATAATGTAAGGATATCATTTCACGACGTGAAAAGAAACCATTGCAATTATTAGTGTAAAAGATTCATAATCTATGAATTTTTTCTTATATATTTTCCTTATATAAAAGACTCTCCACTTCAGTAACGATGAAAAGTAAAATAAAACTTGTGTTTTTAACGCCAAAATCATATTGTTAATATATTGCTCTATTTCCAAAACAGATTCTTATCTTGCTCAAAACCGATTCGGAAAATATAAGAGAGCTGAAATATTGACCAAGCACTGGCAGTTCAATTTTTCTATCTTTCACATTTTTCTTTCGTGGGAGAGCTTCCATTTCCCTGGTTCCGGGGAGAGAGAGAGAGAGAGAGAGAGAGAGAGAGAGAGAGAGAGAGAGAGAGAGAGAGAGAAGACAAAATTCTTGTCTTATCTTTCCTTAACAGTGTTCACCCACTTTTGTTGTAAGACAATTTTAATCGTCTTATCATCCTGATCTGCATTACAACGATGAGAAAGTGCTTAGCTTTCTGTCATTATATTGCACTTATTACAGTGTAAAAGATTCATAGCTCTGGTAGTATTAAAATGTCATAGAATTATGTGAAAAGTTTCTTTTCTTTGGCAATAAACATTGCGAGATTAATTCTTTTCCGGTAGAGTTTTCAAAAAATAGACAGGAATAAATTTTTGCAACACTGTACCGGAAAAGAATGAATCTTGGAATGTTTATTGACAAAGAAAAGAAACTTCTCACATAATTCTACGGTATTTTAATAACTACCAGTTATGAATCTTTTACTGCCATAAATGCAATATAATGACAGAAAGCTAAGCACTTTCTCATCATTGTAATACAAGTCAGGATGATAAATCGTTTAAAATTGTCTTACAACAAAAGTCGGTGAACATTGTAAAGGAAAGAACAAAAGACAAGAATTTTGTCTCTCTCTCTCTCTCTCTCCCCCCCCCTCCCGGAACCAGGGAAATGGAAGCTCTCCCACGAAAGAAAAATGTGAAAGATAGAAAAATTGAACTGCCAGTGCTTGGTCAATGTTTCAGCTGTTATATTTTCCGAATCGGTTCTGTGCAAGATAATAATCTGTTTTTGGAAATAGAGCAATATATTAACTACGACTATGACGTTAAAAACACGAGTTTTATTTTTCTTTTCATCGCTACTGAAGTGAGGAAGTCTTCTGTAATAGGAAACTACATAAGAAAAAATTCATAGATCGATTTAGCTGGCATCTTTGACACTCAAAGTATATAGACATGAATCATCTTGAACAAAGGAGCTCATTTTGCAAAATGGAAATGCATAATGAGGTTTGAATATATATCTGCACTTATGGAACAATGGTTAAGTATGCCTTTAACTACAGACATGCATTGTACAAACAAACACAGAAATACACACACACACACATTATATATATATATATATGTATATATATTCATATATATGTATATATATATATATATATATATATATATATATATATATATATATATATATATATATATATATATATATATATATATACATACATTCACGTTTTAACGTGCTTTTTTCCCATTTTTTATATGGGGTAATCAATGCCTTCTTTTGAAGGACTTTGATTTTCTTTGTTCTGATCGGCTACCCTGCCTGACATATAACCCCGGTAACGAATAGTATTTACCAAGCTCCCTTTCTCCCAGCAGAAAGGAGAATATGGGAAATAAGGTTGACAGTTCGAGACTCAGGTGTCTGTTATGTTTTAGAAGATGTTTCTTTGTTTTATGTGTGTATATAGTCTGTAACACCCATTTCTTTTTTGGGATCAGTTGATTTTCATAACCCCGGGGTGTCTTTCGGATAGCAAAGCGTCCGCCTTTCCGACTGGTCGGCTATATTAATGACAGACCATCTATGAAGTCTGAGGTTGTTATCTACTAACCGAGCCATCGAGGCTCTATATCGATATATAGACAGACATACTTAATCAAGCGAGACGCCAATTTCTTTGTTCTGTATAGAGTATAACTCCCTCGAATAGTATTTTCAAACAGAAACGATATGAAATAAATTTTTCCTCATATCACAAGGTTTCATATGCCTGTCTTTTTTGGGACAGTTTATTTGATAACCTTTTCACTTGCATTGGATGGTCTATATAATTACACCATCCGTTATTTGTTTTATCTATATTAGTTGACAGACCCGAGAGAGAGAGAGAGGAGAGAGAGAGAGAGAGAGAGAGAGAGAGAGAGAGAGAGAGAGAGAGAGAGAGAGAGAGAGAGAGAGTTTACTCAGTATTTTTTCATTTGAATTTGGTTGCCTATATAATGGTACTATTTGGTAATATTCTTTATTTATTTTATATATTCTTTGACCAACGAGAGAGAGAGAGAGAGAGAGAGAGAGAGAGAGAGAGAGAGAGAGAGAGAGAGAGAGAGAGAGAGAGAGTTTGTTGCATTATGTTGCTCGTTGTTGCCTTACCAACCTCATCTACGCTGCTGTCCTACAGTGCTCTGTATTTCCACACTTACTACATCTCATTTCTTGACAGATCTTGTACCCGAGGCCACCCACGAGAGTTGAGGCACTATGTTGCTCGTTGTTGCCTTGGTGCTTTTGGCCACGATACTCTACTACAATGTCAGGAAGCCAGCGGGATTTCCACCAGGTGAGTCGAGTTTATTAAAGGGGTTTCAAGAATTCTCGAAAATCTTAAGGATTTCGTGACTTCGTTTTGAGATTTCTCTCTAGAATTATTATCTCGGGTTTTCTTTTTCCTCTCTTTATTGTTGTTATTCATTTTATTCATTATATTTCATCTAAGCTATATTATAAATAGTTTAGTCGCAACAGAAAGCCACACAGAATAGAACAGAATGGAATACAGAATTTGGCCAGAGGTCATTCAGCGTTGAAACGGAAATTGACAGCAAAGTGGTTTGAAAGGTGTAACAGGAGGAAAACCTCGCAGTTGTACTATGAATCAGTTGTTAGGAGAGGATGGAAAGTAAGATGGGAGAGAGAGAATATAAACGAGGGTACAGTAAAAAGGAATGAAAGGAGTTACAGCTAGGGGCCGAAAGGAAGCTGCAAAGAACCTTAGGTAATGCCTATGGTGCACCGCATGAGGTGCACTTTGATATCCACATAATAGAAAAAGAAAAATTGCGAAAATTAGCTGGCCTCCCATAATTCACCCTTTGATTTCCTCTAAATCCTACCTTTGCCTCTCTAAATCTCACTTTGATTTCCACTAAATCCCATCTTAGCCTCTCTTAAATCTCCCCTTGATTTCCCTTAATTCCAGCTTAGCCTCTCTAAATCTCCCTTGATTTCCCTAAATCCCACCTTAGCTTCTCTAAATCTCCCTTGATTTCCATTAAATCCAACCTTAGTCTCTCTAAATCTCAGTTTGATTTCCCTTAAATCCCACCTTCCTTAGCCTCTCTAAATCTCCCCTTGATTTCCCCTAAATACCATCCTAGCTTCTCTAAATCTCTCCTTGATTCCCCTTAAATCCCACCTTAGCCTCTCTAAATCTCACTTTGATTTCCCTTAAATCCCACCTTGGCCTCACTAAATCTCCCCTTGATTTCTCCCCTCTCACTTTGATTTTCCTTAAATCCCACCTTAGCCTCTCTAAATCTTCCCTTGATTTCCATTAAATCCCACCTTAGCCTCTCTAAATCTCCCCTTGATTTCCCCTAAATCCCAACTTAGCTTCTCTAAATCTCCCCTTTGATTTCCATTAAATCTCACCTTAGCTTCTCTAAATCTCCCCTTGATTTCCACTAAATCCCACCTTAGCCTCTCTAAATCTCAGTTTGATTTCCCTTAAATCCCACCTTAGCCTCTCTAAATCTCCCCCTGATTTCCCCTAAATCCCACCTTAGCTTCTCTAAATCTCCCCCTTGATTTCCATTTAATCCCACCCTTGCTCCTCTAAATTTCCCCTTGATTTCCACTAAATCCCACCTTAGCCCCTCAAAATGTCCCCTTGATTTCCCCTAAATCTCACCTTGATTTCAGGACCGCCTCGGTACCCGTTCATCGGCTACCCTTTCCTCGAAAAGCATCTGGTCCACAAGCACATGTGGCGCCTCTCTGATACCTACGGACCGGTCGTCGGCATTTACTTCGGTCCGCAACAGACCGTTATCGTCAACGGATGGGAGGCCGTTAAAGAGGCCCTGGCCAACGAAGACCTCAACGGACGTCCGGACAATCCCTTCATCAGATATCGAGACGACGGGCTGATCAAAGGTATGTTTAGTTTGAGGAGTACCTCTAGGCGGGTCCCGAGTACCTCAGACGAGGAGGAATTACTCCCGTGCAAATGCAGAGGAGTTTTGTTGTAATTAAACCAGTTCTTCAACCAATATGTTTGTTGTATATTGGCTCCATGATCCGTATTAATAACGCAGCTTAACAGCATTTAACAGCATTCCACAACTTTAAACATTTTTGTGGAAGAGCACCGAAGGGATTTTGGAAAACTGAGATAAAATCAATACTGCCATTTAAGAATTCATCCGTCAACTACGCGGGCAAAAGAATGATTACCTCCCTTGCAAATTCTAAATTCCCAAACAAATTCCAGGCGTCATGTTCACCGAGGGAGAACTTTGGAAGGAGCAGCGCAGGTTCTCCCTCCATAATTTCCGCAATTTGGGATTCGGGAAGCGCTCCCACGAGGCCGTCATGCACGACGAAGTCCTGGAGCTCATCAAAGAAATCGAAGGAACGGACGAAGGAGTCGAATTACAGGTGAGTTTTAAGATCCTTCGGGTGATTCTCTGCCAGATCCTCTGGGGTTTCATTACAGAAATTCGCTCCGGACCGATTGCTCTTTTCCGAGAGGGACTTGGTGCTTCTAAGGTTCGGGAGATTCTCCTTCCAGGAACTTTGAGAAAGGGGAATGTTTCCTCATGCAGAATCAAAGACTGAATGAGAGGGGAAGGTTTGCTTGTACAAAGACCGAGCCTGACGGAACTGGCAGCGAACGTCAGGAGTTTGTTGCAAGTAGCAAAATCAAAGGACTTCAAAATGGTTAGATGTCATTGAAGATATCTGTCAAAGTTTGACGTAATCAATTTGTACAACTATAGATTAATTTTCAAACACTCAGTCAGTTGGCTGATCGAGCTAGCCTCGTTGTGACCTATTGCCGCTTCCACCTGACGCCCAAAAATTTGTTGTTAGTGTCAGTAATGATTATTGGACCCTGTGTGCCTAAGGCACCTGACATTGATCATTATAAAGTCACCTTTCCAAGTTTGTTAAAAATTTACAGCGGAGAGCAATTAGTCACAAGAGGTCCAAGAGCCTCTTGGAATGAGGAAGAATGAGGAAAGTATTTTTTTTTTTATCTCAGGTGAAGCTGGGGGTGTCTGCGACCAACATCCTTTGGGCACTCATGGGAGGAACCAGGTTCCACAGGAATGATCAGAAGCTGATCGATTTGTTCGAGAGCCTGAACAAGAGTTTCAGGGCAGGAGAGGTAGGTTGCTGCTAATATCACTTACTAATACTGCTGCTACTATTAATACTGGGTCTATTATAAATGCTTCCGTTATTACCCCTTTTGTGAAGCATCAAAAATCAAAATGACGAGATGGAAATGGCTCACAATTAAATCACGTCAACATAAGGACAGGAATGAGAAGAAAAACGTGGATAAATACCTGTTATTAATCTGCCTGTTCTGCCAACAGGTGTCTGGATCCATCGTGGACGTAATACCTCCAATACGTCACTTCTTGCCAAAGGACGCCAAATTTAGCATTGTCATGGATGGCATGAACAAGGTGACAGCTTTCATTCAGGTGAGTCAGAATCAGAGTCCATAGTCAAGATATCATTTCTATACCTTCGGATATTTTTATGCGAGTTGCGTCGGAATGATAAATGAACTTCGGACAGCTGCTTTATAATTTACCTGCTGAAACGAGGATTATTATTATTATTATTATTATTATTATTATTATTATTATTATTATTATTATTATTCGTGTCTGTTGGTTTATGGAGTTAGTCGCTTCATTTTCACTGGCTATCCGGCCGTGACGTCATCGGAAAGGCGGCTCCTGATTGGCTGTCTTCTCCTCGATCTAAGCCTCCTGCTGATCGGCGATGGTGCAATTTCTCGAGGAAGGCGGGTTAACCGACCGTTCCCGAGGTGAAGGACGGCGCCTCTGCCTTCCCCAGGTGTTGGAAGGGCGTCCTCGGGGCGAGGGTTAAAGTCGTCCTCGACGTCGGGACGTCTTTGAGTCGTAGGTGGGTGCGAGGGGCGATCTTGCAGGTCGTCCTCGAGGTGAGATCTCACTAGGCGATCACCCCCGGTGCTCTGTAGGTCGTCCTCAAGGGGCATAGGTTGGGATGCGGGTCTTGCCTGGATGAATAGGGATGTTGCAAGACAGGATTTCAAGATGGAGGGGGGGGGGGGTGTCAGGTGCGAGCGGGAACCCAAGCATCCCTCCAGATTCTTTTTTGACTGTCCAACTCCTTGAACACTGCCTTGCAGCAGTCTTTCTTCATTCATTTAGAAACCTTTCAGGCCACACGCAGAAGTCTTTACAGACGTGGCTGACTTGTCTGGTTAAATAATAATAATAATAATAATAATAAATATAATAATAATAATAATAATAATAATATATATATATATATATATATATATATATATATATATATATATATAATAATAATAATAATCTTCGTTTCAACAGGTAAAATTATAAAGCAGCTGTCCGAAGTTCATTTATTATTCCGGCGCTGGCAGTCCTTGCTACCAATCGAAGGAAGTGAATGGCATCAGGGGCATAAGCAGGGAATAATTACCCCTAAAACGGGTTTGCAAAAGAAGGGCCTGATTTTTGACTGACCAGTCATATCAAAGGAGCTCTCCCTATTGGCTGCGAGTCTGGCTGACCTATAAGGGCGTTGATTGGTTGGGGTCGGGGGCTGTGCTTGTCTCAGAGGCGCACCTTGCTGTTCTGCGGTGGAAACCTACACTAAATATTACTCAGGAAACCATCCTCCTGCCGACCACCGTCAGGAGAACAACGAGGTGAGCCCCTGAGCCAATGGTATGGTCACCCCTCTCTTCGAGGCACGAGCAGAGACCCCAATCAGCACCTGCGTCGGTTAGCCAGAGTTACGGCCGATAGGAGAGCTCCCGGAATATGAATGACCAATCAAGAATCGTTCCCCTTGTTTTGTAAATAATAATAATAATAATAATAATAATAATTATAATAATAATAATAATAATAATAATAATAATAACGTATCTTCCTCGCAGGAAGCAGTGGTAGAGCACAAAGCAACGCTGGACACAAGCAGTCCGAGAGATTTCATCGACATCTTCTTGACTGAGATGCAGAAGCAAAAGAGCAATAATGAAACGACATTCAATGGTGAGTCAGTCCCCGAGTTTTGACTCGAAAATGACTTTCTGAAACAAAACTGACACCATATTTCTACTCCACCTCTAAAACTCATCAATAATGCTCACGGCCCAACAGAGCAACAACTTATGGCGCTGTGTTCCGACATCTTCATGGCGGGGTCAGAGACCGGTTCATCTTCAGTGTCCTTCGCGATACTGTTTTGCGCTCTCTATCCAGAAGTCATGAACAAGATCCACGAAGAGCTGGACTCAGTCGTGGGTCGAGACCGCCTTCCTTCGCTGGATGATCGTTCGAAGTGCGTTTCTTTCCTTCTAATTCAAAGCTCCGGAGTTTTCCTACTGTCTCTGCATTTCGTGATTCTTTATAAATCTTGATTGATCGATTGTTTAAGTTATCTTGCGTGACAGGTACTTTTTTTTCTGTTGCTTCCTTATTCCTTTCGGCCCAGGTTGGAAAGCAGCACGTGAAAAATGATGTATTATAAAGTATTAAATATAATTCTAGCTGTTTCTGGCAAACAAGTATTCTATAATTTTCAATAGATATTTCACTTCAAGGAGATAATCATTTGTTTTGCATATTTCCTGGTCATAATACCTTTTATTAATGTCTAATACTTTGAAAGGTCTCCACTGATACCACAATACAGCTATTTTTATCTATATATATATATATATATATATATATATATATATATATATATATATATATATATATATATATATATATATATATAAATGAACGTATGTACATACTGTATGTATGGATGTGTGTGTGTATGGTCCAGCATAACTCTGAAACGCATTGAGCAGTTGCAACCAGACTTGGTATACATATGACTTACTATCTATTAATCAGCACTGTGGGGGTAAGACATCACTAGCACCAAAGGGGGCGGGGGCGGAAAGGGCTTCCCTGAAACGGGGCTGGGTATACTGTAGACTTACTAACTTTACGAATTTATCATACCTTATTTTGGTATACATATGACTTACTATCTGGAAAAGAATACTGTGGGGGTAAGACATCAATGGCACCAAAGCGGGTGGGGGTTAGGAAAAGAGTGACAGCAAGAGAGAGAGAGAGAGAGAGAGAGAGAGAGAGAGAGAGAGAGAGAGTTTATCGGTTGTCATTCGGAGTTATCCTGGACAGCGCCGGGTTGGTCAGCTGGTATAATATAAAGTTTTGTCTAGGGGATACGTGTACAAAATCTTCCACGAGATCAGAGCTTGATCATTAACTTTATGACCAACTACAGATGACCCTTTTTCGATATACCTTAAACTCTCCTGGCTAAGCTGAATTTGCTTAGCCTAGCTCTACAGCTAAGATATATAACACGTATATGCTAACTGCCCCTACTGTAGGCTGGATTAATGATGTGCCATAATATAGTAACGTTTGTACCTAGTTTGAACTTAAGACGTTCAATGTAGGTGAAAATGTATCTGTATTGAGGAGGTTTGCGCGAGTCTTGTTTCATTGTATCGTCTCATTTGTTTTTCTTTGTTATTCTTCTTATATAGTTTATTCTGTGCTTCTCCATTTCTTTTCTGTACTGGATCATTTTTTGGGCCTGTAGAATCCTTAATAATAATAATAATAATTAATATTCTTAGTAATCATTTCACCCACCTTCCCTAGGTTAGGCTAGGCTACGTCAGGTACTGAGCTCTCGAGATTATCATGGCGCCAATAACAGCTATCTAAACTTTTCTCACGTCCGTAATATCCTTTCCATTTCAGGTTAGTCTATACCGAAGCTGTGTTAACTGAAATGTTTAGGTTACGTGGCGCTGCACCACTTACAGTTCCCCACTGCGCTATAAGAGACACCAAGCTTCAGGTAATGCAGGATATTGAATACAGTTTTGGTTACAGCGGCAGTGCCCTGAAATTTAGACTGAATTGAATTCTGTTTCGTTATTTTAATATATTTGGAAAATCCCATATCAATTTGGCTGATGGTGACATGCGCTGGATTTTGTGATTTTTGGCAATCTAATTTCTATTTTTTGTAACAGGTTTGGAAGAGGTAATATAATTCGGTCTAATGCTTGGCACACATTAATAAAATACTTGAATAAACGAACCAAAATACAAGCTTTATGTTAATGAAGAATGCAAATGAAGCAAGCCTAACTCAATCCATCTATCCAGCCTCTGTTTTGTTGCTCATCTGTCAATGTTTTCATTTTGCTCAATATCATCTCTGTCTCCTCATCTCAGGGTTAATTTTGGAGGTCCTACTGCCGATGTTCTTTCAGTTCAACAGATTTGTTTATTTGTTAGCAGTTCATAATTTTTTTTTTCATTGACTGACTTCCGTACTTTGAAGGGTTACAACATTCCTGCACGGACAATGGTGATGGTGAATCTGTACAGCATCCAGATGGACAAGAAATACTGGGGTGACCCAGAGAACTTCCGGCCCGAACGGTTCCTGAATCCGGACGGGTCCCTGAGGAAGGACGAACGCATGATTCCTTTCGGAAAAGGTGAGGAAAATGTTCTGGAAGAGAAAGGTGAGGTCAGGTACCGGGACACTGGGAGGGAAAGCTAGGGATGGGATCTGGAAAGGGAGGTTGATGGAAGAGGTAATACGATTGCTGGGATATGCTAGAAGGGAGTGGTGAAGATGGGTTCTGGAAAGGGACACTACTGGAAAGAAATGGTAGGTAAGAGTACGGGAATACACTGGAACTGAAAACTGAGGATGGGTTCTGGAATGGAAGGTTACTGAAAAGGAGAGGTGAAATAAGTGTTCGGGAATATTCTGGAGGGAAATGGTGTAGATCGGTTCTGGAAAGGGAGGTGGCTGGAAGCAGTGGGAATTGTTAGTTCTGGAACATTCTGGAATGGAAAGTTGAAGATAGGCTCTTGAAAGGGAAGGTTACTGGAAGGGGTAAAAAAAATAAGCGTACTGGGATATATAGAAATCCTTCAATTATCCATATTAATAGAGCCAAGGACCCATCGGATAATGGTGAGATCCGGATAATGGCAGTGTTACCAACATTTTCGGGAGGCCACGCATCATTGAGGTCGGTTTTTTTAAGTTTTATAAAATTTATACATATCACATATCTTTTGGGGACTTTGTCTAGGTGTGTCGGATAATGTCGAGTGTTGGATAGAGACAATCCAGATAATTGTGGGATTACTGTGCTGGAAGGTTAATGTGTTTCCATGACACTAGAAGAATGGGAGGTAATAATACTAGAAAATATGGGTATGGGACACTAGTGGATGTGTGAGTTAAGGGAACCTTTTTAGAGGGGACAATTGTGGTATTAACTGAATGGAATATGAGAGATAAGGGCCCTAAGTATAGAGAGAGAGAGAGAGAGAGAGAGAGAGAGAGAGAGAGAGAGAGAGAGAGAGAGAGAGAGAGCCTTCAGTCCACGTTATTCTGCTCGTCTGAGACAGGTGTCTGCAGGATGAAGAGAGAGACAGAGAGTGAGAGAGTGAGGAGGAGATTATTCCGCCATATATCCTCGTACTTAATTCCTGCAGGGCGTCGGGTGTGTTTGGGAGAGTCCTTGGCCCGGATGTCGCTGTTCCTCCTCTTCACGGGCTTAATGCAGAAGTTTTTCTTCACAATCGACCCTTCTGTCCACTTCCCAGACACCGAGGGCAAAGGAGGATTCACTCTGGGTCCTCCAAGGTTCAAGGTTTTTGCCAAGAGCAGATTCTGAAGATGAAGACGCTGGGATTTCCTCCTTCAATACTTCCCCTCTTCCAAGATTCTTTTCCAGGATTCTCTTCCAGAGTCTTTTCCAGGATTCCTGCCCCTATAGCTCTGTGTCTTCCGAGAAGCATGTATCAAATCCTTCGTAGGAATCATTTCTCCTTTTTTGTTGGTTAAAAATTTATGACATGGCGCCATAGTGACGTTAGGTTTTCCCCTTCAGACGGCCTCTAGTGGAGCCATGAGACGCATGATGGTATTACCTTGTAGTATTTTTGTTGCCTACACAGAATTAATTGTTTTCGTTATATCTATGTGTTCATTAAGGTTTTTATACTCGTTGAACCCATGAGACAAATTCCTGTTGTATGATGAATTATTTGTTTATGAACAATGTATGATAAATTGTAATATTTAAGCACCTGACACTTGTAACCTTCCAAGCTTGTTAATAAACTGAGAATCTGTAATTCCCATTTTGGTATAGCCTAGGAATGTAGATGAGAGGCTCGGAGCATTACACCCGGTGTAAATATAATAAAAAACTTTGTGTTTCCTTGTTTACAGAAATATATATATATATATAATATATATATATATATATATATATATATATATATATATATATATATATATATATATATATATATATATGTGTGTGTGTGTGTGCGTGTTTGTATGTGTACATTTATACGGGATCATATTACTTTTATCGATAAAATATAGTGATAGAAAGTTTCGTAAAAATAAAAACAGACACACACACACACACACACACACACACACACATATATATATATATATATATATATATATATATATATATATATATATATATATATATATATATATATATATATATATATATTGTAATAGCCACAATGCCCTCTCAACTTTCTCGAGTTCTTTGCGCTTTTTTGGATACGCTTGTCACTACAAGACCTTAAGATCCAAATGCAAGAAATATGAAGAAATTCTGATGTCCGGTAGCGGGAAACGAACCCGGGTCCCTTAATCAGAACGAGGTACCATTCATATATATAAAGATCTGTCCCAGATGACACATGTACAGGTATAATTTGTTCCAATATGGTCGCACTGGCATGGAATCTCGCCCATTCATGTCAAGAAACAAAGTCTAAACCACAAATACCTATACCCTAATTGAGTTTTCATCATCGACTACTATGTATACGAACGGTACAGCAATCTCTTAAGAGTTAATCGATCATCACTCTAAGGAAGCTCTACTGTAGAGAGAGCAGATTTTGCTGTAGTGTATACTTTCACAGTTCTAGAGTCTTGCTAAAGTAGGCTAAGGCTAGCTAAATTTGATTCTACATAATACAACTAGAATTTCAAAAGAAACAAAACTCAGTCCGTCAGTGGGTGTGATGTATATTTCACCAAAGGTGAAAAACTAAGACTGGATGTAGGTCCTGACCGGTTTCGACTTTATTTCTAAGGCATTGACGAAGGACTGATACAAAGTGGGATTTCTCTCATTAAAAAAAAATAACGTTTATAGTTGAAGGTGTACATAGCTATTGTTTTATAGATGCAGAACTTCGTTCAAATAATTCATGCATATATCGATTAAGTATCAAAATATCACTGTTAAATCGATCTGTAGTTTTCTCTGCTACATATCCCAGTTATGCAAGAAGCGTTAATAACAGTAACAACTGAATGAAAAATATGATTTCTGATTTAACAGCCTCAGTCGAAATCAATATAGTGTTCTACCTCCAAAAACATTCTTATCTCGCTCAAAACCGATTCGGAAAATATAACAGAGCTGAAATATTACTGAAGCACTGGCAGTTCAATTTTTCTATCTTTCACATTTTTCCATCACGGAAAACCTTCCATTTCCCTGGTTCCGGGGAGAGAGAGAGAGAGAGAGAGAGAGAGAGAGAGAGAGAGAGAGAGAGAGAGAGAGAGAGAGAGAGAGAGAGGACAAAATTCTCGTCTGCTGTTCTTTCCGTCATAATGCTTTATCGTTTTCTTTTGCTGTAAGACAACTACAAAAGTGTTGTCTTCCTGAGTTGTCTTACAGTGATGAATAAGATCTTTCCTTTCTTTCGCTGTATTGGGACTTTATTTTGGGTGTTTTTAGTTTTCTGCAAAAAAGAACTATTATGGAGATGGCTTTGTCTGTCCGTCCGCACTTTTTCTGTCCGCCCTCAGATCTTGAAGACTACTGAGGCTAGAGGGCTGCAAATTGGTATGTTGACAGTCTACCCTCCAATCCTCAAACATACCAAATTGCAGCCCTCTAGCCTCAGTAGCTTTGATTTTATTTAAGGTTAAATTTAGCCATGATCGTGCGTCTGGCACCGCTATTGGTGCCAACAACACATGCCACCATGGGACCGTGGCTGAAAGTTTCCTAGGCCGCGGCTGAGAGTTTTATGGGCCGTGGCTGAGAGTTTCACACAACATTATACGCTGTACAGAAAACTCGACTGGGCCGAAGAAACATCGGCGCAATTTTTTACTTGTTTGATCATTAAGTTTCGTCTCAGTTTGCATATCATACTAACTGAAAGGAATCTATTTCTGTACCAGTGAAGCGGTAGCGATGAATCCTTCAACTTTTATTGCAATACAAAGCAAATTCTCACATGATTTTCAAGTCATTTTATTGCCTACTAGAGCTATCGTTCTGTTATACTGTTATGCTTGCAATGTTTTCTTTCCTGCCAAAATAAAGTAGATGAAATTCACATAATAATAAGAATGGAAACAAAAGTAAAACGCCACAAAAATATTCATTAGAACTGTCTCTTTCTATTGTTGAAAGACAAGGGGAAATTCCATCTCTTATACTGGAATTCGAAAAAATGAAACCATTGCAATCCCTAATCACTCTTGATGTAATTAGTCAGCAAGACTAAGAATGGAATGAAGAATAAGTCTGTATTTGAAGAATGTAATTCGTCTGGAATGACGAGAGCAAAGGTTTTACCTCCATTAAATGCACTATGGGATTTGTTGTAATGTATCTCCTCGGTTGGTAGAACCGAGTCCAAGTGTCCTCATCAGGCTTTTCATGCCCGTAGTGACGTAAAGCCGTCTTAATCTAAACCAGTCAACAAATCTTCGTTATGATATATACATGTGTGTATATTATAATATATACATTATAATATACACACATAAATAAATATTCTTTTCATATATATATACATATATATATATATATATATATATATATATATATATATATATATATATATATATATATATATATATATATATATATATATATATATATATATATATATATATATATATATATATATATATGTATATATGCAACTCATTCTCAGGCGCAAGTCACGTCTAAAGACGCGATAACCAATGACTTCACCCACCGTCACCCCATTCCTTCGTGCCCGGGGTACTGTTGCGTACAACAGTCTCTCCCCCGACCTCTGGCCGAGTCCATCACAATCTGTTCAGCTTTTAAGGAGCGAACAGCTTAGCGGCGCCTCCATTCAGCTGGGGACAGGTATCACACCGCCATCACAATAAGGTAATAATTTTATTATTATCATTATTTATGCGCTCGATCTTTTTATATACGTTTTTCATTTCAGGGAAGCCAATAGCGTCATTACCTTTCGAAATCAGCGAATTCAGTAACGAGGTTGAAAGATATATATTATTCTTTATTTTCTTTTTATCTCTTAAAATCTTCAGCTGGAAATATTTACTATGGAGAGAGTTAACGGACTATAAGCCCCATGAGAGAGAGAGAGAGAGAGAGAGAGAGAGAGAGAGAGAGAGAGAGAGAGAGAGAGAGAGAAAAGGTGATGTATAAATAAATATCAGGGAATAGGAAATAAACCCAATAAACTGAATGAGAGAGAGAGAGAGAGAGAGAGAGAGAGAGAGAGAGAGAGAGAGAGAGAGAGAGAGAGAGAGAGAGAGAGAGAAGTTGTAAGAAACGGTGATAAAATATTATGAGGGAATAGGAAATGAACCCGATAACCTGAATTCATGAGAGAGAGAGAGAGAGAGAGAGAGAGAGAGAGAGAGAGAGAGAGAGAGAGAGAGAGAGAGAGAGAGAAGGTGATAAATCAATAAATATGAGGGAATTGGAAATAAAACATATGACCTGAATTCAGGAAACGTCAGCAGAGAGCAGGAACATATTAGCCCCTCACTGAAGCATTTAGAGAATAGCAGACTTCACAACAGCACCAGGTAAACTCTTCCACAGTTCAGGTGCATCCAAAACAAAACCCCTAGGAAATTGAGAAGCATCAAATCTGACACTACAAAGCAACACACTATATGCAATAAAAGTCACGTACATACTTTTGTGATATCTTTATATATATATATATATATATATATATATATATATATATATATATATATATATATATATATATATATATATATATATATATAAGTTGAAACACAGTACTGTTAATTTCCGGAAGAACCATTGCATTAAATACTCGCTATTCAGGTCAACCTTGGTTTTAGTGTTTTGCAAAAAAAAAATATTGTTCCGGCTTTGTCTGTCCGTCCGCACTTTATTCTGTCCGCACTTTTTCTGTCCGCCCTCAGCTCTTAAAAACTACTGAGGAGGCTAGAGGGCTGCAAATTGGTATGTTGATCATCTACCCTCCAATTATCAGAGATACCAAATTGCAGCCCTCTAGCCTCAGCAGTTTTTATTTTATTTAAGGATGAAATTAGCCATAATCGTGCTTCTGGTAAAGATATAGGGCAGGCCACCACCGGGCCATAGTTAAAGTTTCATGGTCCGCGGCTCATACGGCATTATACCGAGACCACCCAAAGATAGATCTATTTTAGGTGGCCTTGATTATTCGCTGTGCAGAAAACTCGGTTGCTCCGAAGAAACATCGGCGTACTTTTTACTTGTTTGATATTTTATCTGTATTAATTCTGATCACTAATTAGGCAAATTCCATATAAACTTCTACCTGTATTTTTGTACCAACACAAATTGCCACATAGAATTTTTAATTATAATCTATTCCTTCCGTCAAAGAAAAGTTCATATCAACTCTCGTTGAAACCTGTGCATTAATCCACCGAAAGATCATATCACAAAACTAAATCTGTATCTAAGGGTTTAACTTGGGAAAAATTAACCAGAAAGCAATTGCAAGCAGAGGTCTAAGTCTAGGTATTTCATGATAAGCAGCCAACCTTGAACTGATAACAATTATGATAATGGTTTATCATCGTCATGCTGACCGAGTGCCTGCATTTCGGGGATGCTTGAATGTCTAACTGATTATTATTATTATTATTATTATTATTATTATTATTATTATTATTATTATTATTATTATTATTGGTGGTGTTGCAGGTGATAGCTGCATCAGCGGCATTCAGTTAGTATTGAGTTTTCTCTATTTTTCTAAGAATTGATTTTTCTAGGTTACTGCATTCTGCCAGCAACACGCCTGTATAGAAAACTCCATGCAAACTGTCACTTTTAACACCACTTGTATAAAAGAGGGCTTATTACCTACTTATACTATTATTATGATTATAAGTGTGTGTGTATATATATATATATATATATATATATATATATATATATATATATATATATATATATATATATATATATCATAAAAAGTATTTGGTGGCTGGTTAAGATTAAGTCGGCCTTATGTCAACACGGGAATGAGAGGCTTTATTTGGCCCAATGAACTCAGTTCTACCAACAGAGAAGATGCATTACAACAGTCCCCAAAAGTGCACTTAAAACACATAAAAAGATTTATAATATATTTAGTTCTTTGCCTTTGCTTTCGTCTTTGCGAATAAATTAGTTTCTTCGAATACAGACTTATTCTTCATTCCATTCTCAGTCTCGCTCACTAATTACATCGAGAGGGAGAAGGAAGTGGAGTGGTTTCATTGTTCTCCAATTCCAACAAAAGAGAAGGAATTTCGCCCCTTGTCTCGCAACAAAAGAAGGACATTCTAATGAATATTTTTGTGGCGATTGCTTTTGTTTCCAGCCTCGTCATTAATTAAAAAATACTCTCAGTAGCACGAGTCTTGAAATGGAGAAACAAATCCACAGTTATGCATGGGTACGAATATATTTGATGATAAATCTCTACAGAGTGCTTTGGGGAGTCTGATAGACTCCCCTTTTCAATCTCTTTTGAAAATAAATCCAATCAGAGAGCTTTCAGGAATCTGGTAGATTTCGCGTTTCAATCTCTTTTGAAAATAAATCCATTCAGAGAGCTTTCGGGAATCTGGTAGATTCCCCGTTTCATTCTCTTTTGAAAATAGATCTCTACAGAGAGCTTTCGGGAATCTGACAGATTCCTCGTTTTAATCTCTTTTGAAAATAGATCTATTTAGAGAGCTTTCGGAAATCTGATAGATTCCCCGTTTTAATCTCTTTTGAATATAAGTCTATTCAGAGAGCTCTCGGGAATCTGATAGATTCCTCGTTTCATTCTCTTCTGAAAATAAATCTATTTACAGAGCTTTCGGGAATCTGTTTGATTCCCATTCCTTGAAAAGGGTAATCGAGCAGATTCCCGAAAGCTCTCTGCAGAGATTCATTTTAGATATATTTGTACCCACACATAACTATGGATTTGTTTCTCCTACTTATCATTGTTATGACAAATTTCATCTCATTTATTGCCACTGGAATAATGTAAGGTTATCATTTCACGACGTGAAAAGAAACCATTGCATTTATTACAGTGTAAAATATTCACAATCTATGAATATTTCTTATATATTTTCCTTATATAAAAGACTTCTCCACTTCAGTAACGATGAACAGTAAAATAAAAAAAAATTTTTTAACGTCATAGTCATAGTTAATATACTGCTCTATTTCCAAAACAGATTCTTATCTTGCTCAAAACCGATTCGGAAAATATAAGAGAGCTGGAACACTGACCAAGCATTGGCAGTTCAATTTTTCTAACTTTCACATTTTTCTTTCGCGGGAGAGCCTCCATTTCCCTGGTCCTGAGAGAGAGAGAGAGAGAGAGAGAGAGAGAGAGAGAGAGAGAGAGAGAGAGAGAGAGAGAGAGAGAGAGAGAGTTTGCTGCATTATGTTGCTCGTTGTTGCCTTACCAACCTCATCTACGCTGCTGTCCTACAGTGCTCTGTATTTCCACACTTACTACATCTCATTTCTTGACAGATCTTGTACCCGAGGCCACCCACGAGAGTTGAGGCACTATGTTGCTCGTTGTTGCCTTGGTGCTTTTGGCCACGATACTCTACTACAATGTCAGGAAGCCAGCGGGATTTCCACCAGGTGAGTCGATTTTATTAAAGGGGTTTAGTTGCCTTCAAGAATTCTCGAAAATCTTAAGGATTTCGTGACTTCGTTTTGAGATTTCTCTCTAGAATTATTATCTCGGGTTTTCTTTTTCTCCTCTCTTTATTGGTGTTATTAATTTTATTCATTACATTTCATTTAAGCTATAATATAGATAGTTTAGTTGCAACAGAATGCTAAGCAGAATAGAACAGAATGGAATATAGGATTTGGCCAGAGGTCATTCAGCGCTGGAACGGAAACTGACAGCAAAGTGGTTTGAAAGGTGTAACAGGAGGAAAACCTCGCAGTTGTACTAGAATCAGTTGTTAGGAGAGGAAGGAAAGTAAGATGGGAGAGGGAGAATATAAGCGAGGGTACAGTAAAAAGGAATGAAAGGGGTTACAGCTAGGGCCCGAAGGGAAGCTGCAAAGAACCTTAGGTAATGCCTACGGTGCACCGCACGATGTGCACTTTGATATCCGTATAATAGAAAAAGAAAAATTGTGAAAATTAGCTGGCTTCACATAAATCTCCCTTTGATTTCCTCTAAATCCTCCTTTGCCTCTCTAAATATCACTTTGATTTCCGCTAAATCCCACCTTAGCCTCTCTAAATCTCCCCTTGATTTCCCCTAAATCCCACCTTAGCATCTCGAAATCTCCCTTTGATTTCCCCTAAATCCCACCTTAGCCTCTCTAAATCTCACTTTCATTTCCTTAAAATCCCACCTTAGCCTCTCTAAGTCTCCCCTTGATTTCCTCTAAATCCCAACTTAGCTTCTCTAAATCTCCCCTTGATTTCCATTAAATCCCACCTTAGCTTCTCTAAATCTCCCCTTGATTTCCATTAAATCCCACCTTAGCCTCTCTAAATCTCACTTTGATTTCCGCTAAATCCCAACTTAGCCTCTCTAAATCTCACTCTGATTTCCCCTAAATCCCACCTTAGCCTCTCTAAATCTCCCCTTGATTTCCCCTAAATCCTAACTTAGCTTCTATAAATCACCCCTTGATTTCCATTAAATACCACCTTAGCCTCTCTAAATCTCACTTTGATTTCCCTTAAATCCAACCTTAGCCTTTTTAAACCTCCCCTAGATTTCTCCTAAATCCCACCTTGGCTTCTCGAAATCTCCCCTTAATTTCCCCTAAATCCCACCTTAGCCTCTCTAAATCTCCCCTTGATTTCCCCTAAATCCCACCTTAGGCTCTCTAAATCTCGCCTTGATTTCCCCTAAATCCCACCTTAGCCTCTCTAAATCTCCCCTTGACTTCCCCTAAATCCCACCTTAGGCTCTCTAAATCTCTTTGATTTCCCTTAAATCCCACCTTAGCCTCTCTAAATCTCCCCTTGATTTCCTCTAAATCACACCTTAACCTCTCTAAATCTCACTTTGATTTCCCTTAAAACCCACCTTAGCCTCTCTAAATCTTCCCTTGACTTCTCCTAAATCCCACCTTAGCCTCTCTAAATCTCTCCTTGATTTCCCCTGAACCCCACCTTAGCTTCTCTAAATCTCTCCTTGATTTCCACTAAATCCCACCTTAGCTTCTCTAAATCTCCCCTTGATTTCCATTAAATCAAACCTTAGTCTCTCTAAATCTCCCCTTGATTTCCCCTAAATCCCACCTTAGCTTCTCTAATTCTCCCCTCGACTTCCATTAAAATCCACCTTAGCCTCTCTGAATCTCACTGATTTCAATTAAATCCCACCTTAGCCTCTCCATATCCCCTTTGATTTCCCCCTAAATCCCACCTTAGCCTCTCTAAGTCTCCCCTGAATTTCTCCTAAATCTCACCTTGAATTCAGGACCGCCTCGGTACCCGTTCATCGGCTACCCGTTCCTCGAAAAGCATCTGGTCCACAAGCACATGCAGCGCCTCTCTGATACCTACGGACCGGTCGTCGGCATCTACTTCGGTCCGCAACCGAACGTTATCGTCAACGGATGGGAGGCCGCTAAAGAGGCCCTGGCCAACAACGACCTCAACGGACGTCCGGACAATCCCTTCATCAGATATCGAGACGGCGGGCTGATCAAAGGTATGTTTAGTTTGAGGAGTACCTCTAGGCGGGTCCCGAGTACCTCAGACGAGGAGGAATTACTCCCGTGCAAATGCAGAGGAGTTTTCTTGTAATTAACCCAGGAGTTCTTCAACCAATGTTTGTTGTATACTGGCTCCATGATCCTTATTAATAACGCAGCTTAACAGTATCTAACAGCATTCCACAACTTTAACATTTTTGTGGAAGAGCACCCGAAGGGATTTTAGAAGACTGAAATAAAATCAATACTCCCATTTAAGAATTCATCCGTCAGCTCCGCGGGGAAGAGAATGATTACCTCCCTTGCAAATTCTAAATTCCCAAACAAATTCCAGGCGTCGTGTTCACCGAGGGAGAACTTTGGAAGGAACAGCGCAGGTTCTCCCTCCATAACTTCCGCAATTTGGGATTCGGGAAGCGCTCCCACGAGGCCGTCATGCACGACGAAGTGCAGGAGCTCATCAAAGAAATCGAAGGAACGGACGAAGGAGTCGAATTACAGGTGAGTTTTAAGATCCTTCGGGTGATTCTCTGCCAGATCCTCTGGGGTTTCATTACAGAAATTCGCTCCGGACCGATTGCTCTTTTCCGAGAGGGACTTGGTGCTTCTAAGGTTCGGGAGATTCTCCTTCCGGGAACTTTGAGAAAGGGGAATGTTTCCTCATGCAGACTCAAAGACTGAATGAGAAGGGAAGGTTTGCTTGTACAAAGACCGAGCCTGGCGGAAACTGGCAGCGAAAGACAGGGGTTTGTTGCAAGCAGCAAAACCAAAGGACTTCAAAATGGTTAGATGTCATTGAAGATATCTGTCAAAGTTTGACATAATCAATTTGTACAGCTATAGATTAGTTTTCAAGCACTCAGTCAGTTGGCTGATCGAGCTAGCCTCGTTGTGACCTGTTGCCGCTCCCACCTGACACCCAAAATTTGTTGTTAGTGTCAGTCACCTTTCCAAGTTTATTACAAAATTTGCAGCGGACTGGTAGGGATCTGTCGCAAAGAGCAGTTAGTCACAAGGGGTCCAAGAGCCTCTTGGAATGAGGAAGAATGAGGAAAGCATTTCTGACGAGCCTTTTTTTTTTTTATCTCAGGTGAAGCTGGGGGTGTCTGCGACCAACATCCTTTGGGCACTCATGGGAGGAACCAGGTTCCACAGGAGTGATCAGAAGCTGATCGATTTGGTCGAGAGCCTGAACAAGAGTGTCAGGGCAGGAGAGGTAAGTGGTGCTAATATCACTTACTAATACTGCTGCTACTATTAATACTGGTTCTGCTATAAATGCTTCTGTTATTTCCTCTTCTGTGAAGCATCAAGAATCAAAATGACGAGATGGAAATGGCTCACAATTAAATCACGTCAACATAAGGACAGGAATGAGAAGAAAAACGTGGATAAATACATCTTATTAGTCTGCCTGTTCTGCCAACAGGTGTCTGGGTCCATCGTGGACATAATCCCTCCAATACGTCACTTCTTGCCAAAGGACTCCAACTTTAGCATTGTCATGGATGGCATGTACAAGGTGACAGCTTTCATTCAGGTGAGTCAGAATCAGAGTCCATAGTTAAGGGATCATTTCTATATCTTCGGATATTTTTATGAGAGTTGCGCCGGAATGATAAATGAACTTCGGACAGCTGCTTTATAATTTACCTGCTGAAAGGAAGTTTTTATTATTATTATTATTATTATTATTATTATTATTATTATTATTATTATTATTATTAATTATTTAATTAACCAGACGAGTCAGTCACGCCTCTAAAGACTTCTGCGTGTGGCCTGAAAGGTTTTTAAATGAACGAAGGAAGACTGCAGCAAGGCAGTGTTGAAGGAGTTGGACAACCCAAAGAGAATCTGGAGGGATACTTGGGTTCCGGCTCGCAGGTATTGAAAAAACACACGTAGGTTTCCACCCCAACGCCAGCAGATCGTAAGGAATACTAGAACTCTTGACTGCAACACGGACCACCGCTGCAATAAGGAGATCCTCTCGCCATTCTGCGGTGGAAACCTACACTAAATATTATTCTGGAAATCCTGCTCCTGCCGATCGCCATCAGGAGAACAACGAGGTGAGCCCCTGAGCCAACGGTATGGTCACCCCTCTCTTCGAGGCACGAGCAGAGACCCCAATCAATCAGCACCTGCGTCGGTTAGCCAGACTCACGGCCAATAGGAGAGGTCCCGGAATATGACCGGCCAATCAAGAATCGTTCCCCTACTTTTGTAAATAATAATAATAATAATAATAATAATAATAATAATAATAATAATAATAATAATAATAATAATAACGTATCTTCCTCGCAGGAAGCAGTGCTAGAGCACAAAGCAACGCTGGACACAAGCAGCCCGAGAGATTTCATCGACATCTTCTTGACTGAGATGCAGAAACAAAAGAGCAACAATGAAACGACATTCAATGGTGAGTCAGTCCCCGAGTTTTGACTCGAAAATGACTTTCTGAAACAAAACTGACCCCATGTTTCTACTCCACCTCTAAACCACATCAATAATGCTCACGGCCCAACAGAGCAACAACTTGTGGCGCTGTGTTCCGACATCTTCTCGGCGGGATCAGAGACCGGTTCATCTTCAGTGTCCTTCGCGATACTGTTTTGCGCTCTCTATCCAGAAGTCATGAACAAGATCCACGAAGAACTGGACTCAGTCGTGGGTCGAGACCGCCTTCCTTCGCTGGATGATCGTCCGAAGTGCGTTTCTTTCCTTCTAATTCAAAGCTTCGGAGTTTTCCTACTGTCTCTGCATTTCGTGATTCTTTATAAATGTTGACTGATCGATTGTTTAAGTTATCTTGCGTGACAGGTACTTTTTTTTCTGTTGCTTCCTTATTCCTTTCGGCTCAGGTTGGAAAGCAGCACGTGAAAAATGATGCATTATAAAGCATTAAATATAATTCTAGCTGTTTCCGGCAAACAAATACTCTATAATTTTCAATAGATATTTCACTTCAGAGAGATAATCATTTGTTTTGAATATTTTCTGGTCATGTCTAATACTTTGAAAGGTCTCCACTAATACCACAATACAGCTATTTTAATCTATATATATATATATATATATATATATATATATATATATATATATATATATATATAAATGGACGTATGTATATACTGTATGTATGTATGTGTGTGTATGTGCCAGCATAACTCTGAAACGCATCGAGCAGTTGCAACCAAACTTGGTATACATATGACTTACTATCTAGAAATCAGCACTGTGGGGGTAAGACGTCACTAGCACCAAAGGGGGTGGGGTGGATAGGGCTTCCTTGAAACGGGGCTGGTTCTGCCCGTGAAACGGGGCTGGGTGTACTCGTAGACTTACTAACTTTACGAATTTATACCTAATTTTGGTATATATACGACTTACTATCTGGAAAAGAATACTGGGGGGGGTAAGACATCAATGGCCCCAAAGCGGGTGGGGTTTGGGAAGAGAGTGACAGCGAGAGAGAGAGAGAGAGAGAGAGAGAGAGAGAGAGAGAGAGAGAGAGAGAGAGAGTTTATCGCTTGTCATTCGGAGTTATCCTGGGCAGCGCCGGGTTGGTCAGCATGTTTAATATAACGTTTTGTCTAGGGGATAAGTGTACGAAATCTTCCACGAGATCAGAACTTGATCATTAACTTTATGACCAACTACAGATGACCCTTTTTCGATATACCTTAAACTCTCCTGGCTGAGCTGAATTAGCTTAGCCTAGCTCTACAGCTAAGATATATAAGATGTATATGCTAACTGCCACTACTAGGTTTGTTACAGCCACTGTAGGCTGGATTAATGATGTGTCATATTACCTGGATAAGTACCGTTTGTACCTAGTTTGAATTTAAGAAGATCAATGTAGGTGTAAATGTATTTTTATTGAGGAGGTTTGCGCGAGTCTTGTTTCACTGTTTTGTCACATATGTTTCTCTTTGTTACTCTTCTTATATAGTTTATTCTGTGCTTCTCCATTTCTTTTCTGTACTGAATCATTTTTTGGGCCTGTAGAATCCTTAATAATAATAATAATAATAATAACTAATATTCTTAGCAATCATTTCACCCACCTTCCCTAGGTTAGGTTAGGCTACGTCAGGTTATTGAGCTCTCGAGATTATTATGGCGCCAATAAAAGCTATCTAAACTTTTCTCATGTCCGTAATATCCTTTCCATTTCAGGTTAGTATATACCGAAGCTGTGTTAACTGAAATGTTTAGGTTACGTGGCGCTGCACCACTTACAGTTCCCCACTGCGCAGTAAGAGACACCAAGCTTCAGGTAATTCAGGATATCGAATACAGTTTTGGTTACAGCGGCAGTGCCCTGAAATTTAGACTGAATTGAATTCGGTTTCGCTATTTTAATATATTTGGAAAATCCCATATCAATCTGGTTGATGGTGACATGCGCTGGATTTTGTGATTTTTGGCAATCTAATTTCTATTTTTTGTAACAGGTTTGGAAGAGGTAATATAATTCGGTCTAATGCTTGGCACACATTAATAAAATACTTGAATAAACGAACCAAAATACAAGCTTTATGCTAATGAAGAATGCAAATGAAGCAAGCCTAATTCAATCCATCTATCCAGCTATGTTTTTGAAGGTCATTTATTAGCCTCTGTTTTGTTGCTCATCTGTCAATGTTTTCATTTTGCTCAATATCATCTCTGTCTCCTCATCTCAGGGTTAATTTTGGAGGTCCTACTGCCGATGTTCTTTTGGTTCACCAGATTTGTTTATTTGTTAGCAGCAGTTCAAATTTTTTTTCCATTGATTGACTTTCATACTTTGAAGGGTTACAACATTCCTGCACGGACAATGGTGATAGTGAATCTGTACAGCATCCAGATGGACAAGAAATACTGGGGTGACCCAGAGAACTTCAGGCCTGAACGGTTCCTGAATCCGGACGGGTCCCTGAGGAAGGACGAGCGCATGATTCCTTTCGGAAAAGGTGAGGAAAGTGTTCTGGAAGACAAAGGTGAGGTCAGGTACCTGGACACTCTGGGAGGGAAAGCTAGGGATGGGATCTGGAAAGGGAGGTTGCTGGAAGAGGTAATACGATTGCTGGGATATGCTAGAAGGGAGTGGTGAAGATGGGTTCTGGAAAGGTACACTACTGGAAAGAAATGGTAGGTAAGAGTACGGGAATACACTGGAACTGAAAACTGAGGATGGGTTCTGGAATGGAAGGTTACTGAAAAGGAGAGGTGAAATAAGTGTTCGGGAATATTCTGGAGGGAAATGGTGTAGATCGGTTCTGGAAAGGGAGGTGGCTGGAAGCACTGGGAATAGTTAGTTCTGGAACATTCTGGAATGGAAAGTTGAAGATAGGCTCTTGAAAGGGAAGGTTACTGGAAGGGGTAAAAAAAAATAAGCATACTGGGATATATAGAAATCCTTCAATTATCCATATTGATAGAGCCAAGGACCCATCGGATAATGGTGAGATCCGGATAATGGCAGTGTTACCAACATTTTCGGGAGGCCACGCATCACTGAGGTCGGTTTTTTTAAGTTTTATAAAATTTATACATATCACATATCTTTTGGGGACTTTGTCTAGGTGTGTCGGATAATGTCGAGTGTTGGATAGAGACAATCCAGATAATTGTGGGATTACTGTGCTGGAAGGTTAATGTGTTTCCATGACACTAGAAGACAGGGAGGTAATAATACTAGAAAATATGGGCATGGGACACTAGTGGATGTGTGAGTTAAGGGAACTTTTTTAGAGGGGACAATTGTGGTATTAACTGAATGGAATATGAGAGATGAGGGACCTAAGTAGAGAGAGAGAGAGAGAGAGAGAGAGAGAGAGAGAGAGAGAGAGAGAGAGAGAGAGAGAGAGAGAGAGAGAGAGCCTTCTGCCCACGTTATTCTGCTCGTCTGAGACAGGTGTCTGCAGGATGAAGAGAGAGACAGAGAGTGAGAGAGTGAGGAGGAGATTATTCCGCCATATATCCTCGTACTTAATTCCTGCAGGGCGTCGGGTGTGTTTGGGAGAGTCCTTGGCCCGGATGTCGCTGTTCCTCCTCTTCACGGGCTTAATGCAGAAGTTTTTCTTCACAATCGACCCTTCTGTCCACTTCCCAGACACCGAGGGCAGAGGAGGAGTCACTCTGGGTCCTCCAAGGTTCAAGGTTTTTGCCAAGAGCAGATTCTGAAGATGAAGACGCTGGGATTTCCTCCTTCAATACTTCCCCTCTTCCAAGATTCTTTTCCAGGATTCTCTTCCAGAGTCTTTTCCAGGATTCCTGCCCCTATAGCTCTGTGTCTTCCGAGAAGCATGTATCAAATCCTTCGTAGGAATCATTTCTCCTTTTTTGTTGGTTAAAAATTTATGACATGGCGCCATAGTGACGTTAGGTTTTCCCCTTCAGACGGCCTCTAGTGGAACCATGAGACGCATGATGGTATTACCTTGTAGTATTTTTGTTGCCTACACAGAATTAATTGTTTTCGTTATATCTATGTGTTCATTAAGGTTTTTATACTCGTTGAACCCATGAGACAAATTCCTGTTGTATGATGAATTATTTGTTTATGAACAATGTATGATAAATTGTAATATTTAAGCACCTGACACTTGTAACCTTCCAAGCTTGTTAATAAACTGAGAATCTGTAATTCCCATTTTGGTATAGCCTAGGAATGTAGATGTAAGGCTCGCAGCATTACACCCGGTGTAAATATAATAAAAAACTTTGAGTTTCCTTGTTGATACAGGAAGAATATTGAGGTGGGATGCTTACCTCACATCTTTTGTAAATAAAATTAAAAATCGTTGAAGGTTTCTTTTACAGTCAGTGTCTCTGAGGGTTATATATATATATATATATATATATATATATATATATATATATATATATAAATATATGTGTGTGTGCGTGTTAGTGTGTGTGTACATTTATATGGAATCATATTACTTTTATCGATAGAATATAGTGATAAAAAGTTTCGTAAAAATAAAAACAGACAAACACACGCATATATATATATATATATATATATATATATATATATATATATATATATATATATATATATATATATATATATATTATAATATACACAATGCCACAATGCCCTCTTAACTTTCTCGAATTCTTCGCGCTTTTTTGGATACGCTTGTCACTACAAAGCCTTAAGATCCAACTGCGAGAAATATGATGAAATTCTGATGTACGGTAGCGGGAAACGAACCCGGGTCCCCTAATCAGAACGAGGTACCATTCATATGTATAAAGACCTGTCCCAGATGACACATGTACAGGTATAATTTGTTCCAATATGGTCACACTGGCATGGAACCTCATCCTTTCATGTCAAGAAACAAAGACTAAACCACAAATATCTATACCCTAATTGAGTTTTCATCATCGACTACTATTTATACGAACGGTAGAGCAATCTCTTAAGAGTTAATCGATCATCACTCTAAGGAAGCTCTACTGTAGAGAGAGTAGATTCCGCTGTAGTGTATACTTTCACAGTTCTAGAGTCTTGCTAAAGTAGGCTAAGGCTAGCTAAATTTGACTCTGCATTATACAACTAGAATTTCAACGGACACAAAACGCTGTCTGTCAGTGGGTGTGATATATTTTTCACCAAAGGTGAAAAAGTAAGAGACTGGATGTAGTTCCTGACCGGTTTCGACTTTATTTCTAAGCCACTGACGAGGGACTGACACAAAGTGGGATTTCTCTCTTTAAAAAAAATAACGTTTATAGTTGAAGGTGTACATAGCTGTTGTTTTATAGATGCAGAACTTCGTTCAAACAATTCATGCACATATCGATTAAGTATCAAAATATCACTGTTAAATCGATCTGTAGTTTTCTTTTCTACATATTCCAGTTATGCAAGAAGCGTTAATAACAGTAACAACTGAATGAAAAATATGATTTCTGATTTAACAGCCTCAGTCAAAATCAATATAGTGTTCTACCTCCAAAAACATTCTTATCTCGCTCAAAACCGATTCGGAAAATATAACAGAGCTGAAATATTACTGAAGCACTGGCAGTTCAATTTTTCTATCTTTCACATTTTTCCATCACGGAAAACCTTCCATTTCCCTGGTTCCGGGGAGGAGAGAGAGAGAGAGAGAGAGAGAGAGAGAGAGAGAGAGAGAGAGAGAGAGGACAAAATTCTCGTCTGCTGTTCTTTCCGTCATAATGCTTTATCGTTTTCTTTTGCTGTAAGACAACTACAAAAGTGTTGTCTTCCTGAGTTGTCTTACAGTGATGAATAAGATCTTCCCTTTCTTTCGCTGTATTGGGACTTTATTTTGGGTGTTTTTAGTTTTCTGTAAAAAAGAACTATTATGGAGATGGCTTTGTCTGTCCGTCCGCACTTTTTCTGTCCGCCCTCAGATCTTGAAGACTACTGAGGCTAGAGGGCTGCAAATTGGTATGTTGACAGTCTACCCTCCAATCCTCAAACATACCAAATTGCAGCCCTCTAGCCTCAGTAGCTTTGATTTTATTTAAGGTTAAATTTAGCCATGATCGTGCGTCTGGCACCGCTATAGGTGCCAACAACACATGCCACCATCGGACCGTGGCTGAAAGTTTCCTGGGCCGCGGCTGAGAGTTTTATGGGCCGTGGCTGAGAGTTTCACACAACATTATACGCTGTACAGAAAACTCGACTGGGCCGAAGAAACTTCGGCGCATTTTTTTACTTGTTTGATCATTAAGTTTCGTCTCAGTTTGTATATCATACTAACTGAAAGGAATCTATTTTTGTACCAGTGAAGCGGTAGCGATGAATCCTTCAACTCTTATTGCCATACAAAGCAAATTCTCACATGATTTTCAAGTCATTTTATTGCCTACTAGAGCTATCGTTCTGTTATACTGTTATGCTTGCAATGTTTTCTTTCCTGCCAAAATAAAGCAGATGAAATTCACATAATAATAAGAATGGAAACAAAAGTAAAACGCCACAAAAATATTCATTAGAACTGTCTCTTTCTATTGTTGCAAGACAAGGGGAAATTCCTTCTCTTATATTGGAATTCGAAAACAATGAAACCATTGCAATCCCTAATCACTCTTGATGTAATTAGTCAGCAAGACTAAGAATGGAATGAAGAATAAGTCTGTATTTGAAGAATGTAATTCGTCTGGAATGACGAGAGCAAAGGTTTTACCTCCATTAAATGCACTATGGGATTTGTTGTAAGGTATCTCCTCGGTTGGTAGAACCGAGTCCAAGTGTCCTCATCAGGCTTTTCATGCCCGTAGTGACGTAAAGCCGTCTTAATCTAAACCAGTCAACAAATCTTCGTTATGACATATACATGTGTGTATATTATAATATATACATTATAATATACACACATAAATAAATATTCTTTTCATATATACAAATGTACAATATATATATATATATATATATATATATATATATATATATATATATATATATATATATATATATATATATATATATATATATATATATATATATATATATATATATATATATATATATATATATATATATATATATATATATATATATGCAACTCATTCTCAGGCGCAAGTCACTTCTAAAGACGCGATAACCAATGACTTCACCCACCCTCACCCCATTCCTTCGTGTCCGGGGTACTGTTGCGTACAGCAGTCTCTCCCCCGACCTCTGGCCGAGTCCATCACAATCTGTTCAGCTTTTAAGGAGCGAACAGCTTAGCGGCGCCTCCATTCAGCTGGGGACAGGTATCACACCGCCATCACAATAAGGTAATAATTTTATTATTATCATTATTTATGCGCTCGATATTTTCATATATGTTTTTCATTTCAGGGAAGCCAATAGCGTCATTACCTTTCGAAATCAGTGAATTCAGTAACGAAGTTGAAAGATGTATATTATTCTTTATTTTCTTTTTATCTCATAAAATCTACAGCTGGAAATATTTATTATGGAGAGAGTTAACGGACTATAAGCCCCATGAGAGAGAGAGAGAGAGAGAGAGAGAGAGAGAGAGAGAGAGAGAGAGAGAGAGAGTTATAAGAAAAGGTGATGTACAAATAAATATCAGGGAAAAGAAAATAAACCCAATAACCTGAATGAGAGAGAGAGAGAGAGAGAGAGAGAGAGAGAGAAAGTTGTAAGAAAAGGTGATAAATATAAATAAATATGAGGGAATAGGAAATGAACCCGACAACCTGAATTCATGAGAGAGAGAGAGACCTTACCTTACCTTACAGACCTTACAATTCGTTCGGGTTGCCCCAGGTCCCTCAGTGTGAGGCACCTTTGATGTCTACCAGAGAGTTGCTAACGCATCTTCCGGTATATTTTGCATCTTCCAGTCTTGGATGGTCTGGGATGCATCTTAGATATCTGTCGAGCTTATTCTTAAACACATCTACGCTCACTCCTGTTATGTTCCTCAGATGAGCTGGTAGCGCATTGAATAGACGCTGCATTATCGATGCTGGTGCGTGGTGGATTAATGTCCTGTGTGCTTTCCTTAATTTTCCTAGTATAGATTTTGGCACTATTAATCTACCTCTGCTTGCTCTTTTGATAATTTTAGTTCCATGATGTTTTCGGTAATTCCTTCTATCTGTTTCCATGCTTGAATTACCATGTAGCGTTCTCTTCTCCTTTCAAGACTATATAAATTTAAGAACTGTAGTCTTTCCCAGTAGTCAAGGTCCTTAACTTCTTCTATTCTAGCTGTAAATGACCTTTGTACACTCTATTTGTGCAATATCCTTTTGGTAGTGTGGGTACCATATTATATTGCAATATTCAAGTGGACTACGTACGTACGTTTTATAAAGCATAATCATGTGTTCAGCTTTTCTTGTTTTGAAGTGCCGGAACAACATTCCCATTTTTGCTTTGCATTTTGCCAATAGAATTGCTATTTGATCATTGCATAACATATTCCTATTCAACATCACACCAAGGTCTTTAACTGCTTCCTTGTTTGTGATTGTCTCATTATTAGGTCCTTTATATGCATATAGCATTCCTACTTTATCACCATAGTTCATTGATTCAAATTTATCAGAGTTAAATACCATCCTCTTTATCTCTGCCCATTTAAATATTTTGTTTAGGTCTCTTTGTAGCGAGTTCCTATCTTCATCACAAGCAATTTCTCTACTTATTCTTGTGTCATCTGCGAAACTTCTTACTACTGAGTCCTTAGCATTACTGTCTATGTCTGCAATTATAATCACAAACAGCAATGCAGCTAACACCGTACCCTGTGGTACACCGGATATTACCGTAGCTTCATCCGATTTCTCATCGTTTGCAATCACTATCTGTTTTCTATTTTGCAAAAATTCTTTTATCCATCTTCCTACTTTGTCAACAATGTTATGTTTTCTAATTTTTTTTGCTAATATATTATGATCTACCTTGTCAAAAGCTTTTGCAAAGTCTAGGTAAACCACATCTGTATCTTTTCATTTATCATATTTTTATATATGCTTTCATGGTGGACTAACAGTTGGGTTTGTGTACTTTTTCCGGGTACAAAACCATGTTGTCCTATATTGAACAATCTATTTTTCATTAAATGTTTCATTATATTTTTTTCATTACCCTTTCATATACTTTCATAATATGAGATGTCAGACTCACAGGCCTATAATTACTTGCCTCTAGTCTTGAACCACTTTTGAAAGTAGGAGTAATATATGCTAATTTATGCTCATCATAAATCTTGCCTGTATCTATACTTTGTCTTAATAGTATTGCTAGCGGCTTTGCGATTGAATGAACCACTTTCTTTAACAATATGGCAGGTACTCCATCTGGTCCTGCTGCTGATCCATTTTTAATTTCATTAATAGCCTGCACAATATCGGCTTCTGTAATATCTATATCTGATAAGTATTCAGTATTTTCATCTCTTATTTCTGTATCATTATCTTCATTGTCAATTCTAGGTGTAAATTCACTCTTATATCTTTCTGCTAATATGTTACATATTTCCTTTTTCATTCGTTAATCGCCCTTCAATTCTTAGAGGGCCTATTTCTACTCTTATTTTATTCATCTTTTTGCATATGAATAAAAAATTTTAGGGTTTTGCTTGATATTTTGTAGTGTCATTTCTTCTAGGTTCCATTTTTCATTTTCTTTTGATTGTATAATCTTTTGTTCTGCATTTTCTATCTTACTTTTTAGTTCCATCACTTTCCATGCATTCTTTTCTTTTGCAAGAGCTTTTTCCACTTTCTAATTTTCTGAAACAAGATCCTTCTGTCTCTTGGAATTCGTGACTGATGCTTACTTTTTTTCTTCGGTATATATTTTTCCACTATTTCCTCTAATATTTTATATAATATATCGGTATTTACCTGTATATCATCACTTACAAATATGTTTTCCCATTCTTTGTTTAATTCTTCATTTATTTTTGACCAATTTATATTCTTACTATAGAAATTGTATTTTCCATATCCTTCCCATTTTTTCGTCTCTTGCTTTTCTTTGTTTTCGTATGTTCTGGAACGGACTGTTAGTTCTATGACATTATGGTCCGAAATACTCGTGTTATATACTATTATTTCTTTAACATAGTTCACCTCATTCACAAATACTAGGTCTAAAATATTATCCTTTCTTGTTGGTAGGTGATTTATTTGCTGAATGTTATGTTCTAGTAGCATATCTAATAGCTTTTCAAATTGCCTCTTATCTTCTGCACTACTATTGCTCTCTTTTTATATGTATAAATACAACCACAGTCTCTATTCGTTCTTTCCATTCTACAAAAGGAAAGTTAAAGTCTCCAGTTAGGAGTATAGTCCAGTCCTTGTGATTTCTACATATTTCATCCAATTTTTCAATTATTATGTCAAACTCTTTAGTATTAGGGGGTCTATATATTACAATGTTCACTAATTTTTCAGATTCAAATTCTACCGAGAGAGAGAGAGAGAGAGAGAGAGAGAGAGAGAGAGAGAGAGAGAGAGAGAGAGAGAGAGAGAGAGAGAGAGAGAGAAGGAAGGTGATAAATCAATAAATATGAGGGAATTGGAAATAAAACATATGACCTGAATTCAGGAAACGTCAGCAGAGAGCAGGAACGAATTAGCCCCTCACTGAAGCATTTAGAGAATAGCAGACTTCACAACAGCACCAGGTAAACTCTTCCACAGTTCAGGTGCATCCAAAACAAAACCCCTAGGAAATTGAGAAGCATCAAATCTGACACTACAAAGCAACACACTATCTGCAATAAAAGTCACGTACATACTTTTGTGATATCTTTGTATATATATATATATATATATATATATATATATATATATATATATATATATATATATATATATATATATATATATATAAGTTGAAACACAGTACTGTTAATTTCCGGAAGAACCATTGCATTAAATACTCGCTATTCAGGTCAACCTTGGTTTTAGTGTTTTGCAAAAAAAAATATTGTTCCGGCTTTGTCTGTCCGTCCGCACTTTATTCTGTCCACTTTTTCTGTCCGCCCTCAGCTCTTAAAATCTACTGAGGAGGCTAGAGGGCTGCAAATTGGTATGTTGATCATCTACCCTCCAATTATCAGAGATACCAAATTGCAGCCCTCTAGCCTCAGCAGTTTTTATTTTATTTAAGGATGAAATTAGCCATAATCGTGCTTCTGGTAAAGATATAGGGCAGGCCACCACCGGGCCATAGTTAAAGTTTCATGGTCCGCGGCTCATACGGCATTATACCGAGACCACCCAAAGATAGATCTATTTTAGGTGGCCTTGATTATACGCTGTGCAGAAAACTCGGTTGCTCCGAAGAAACATCGGCGTACTTTTTTACTTGTTTGATATTTTATCTGTATTAATTCTGATCACTAATTAGGCAAATTCCATATAAACTTCTACCTGTATTTTTGTACCAACACAAATTGCCACATAGAATTTTTAATTATAATCTATTCCTTCCGTCAAAGAAAAGTTCATATCAACTCTCGTTGAAACCTGTGCATTAATCCACCGAAAGATCATATCACAAAACTAAATCTGTATCTAAGGGTTTAACTTGGGACAAATTAACCAGAAAGCAATTGCAAGCAGAGGTCTAAGTCTAGGTATTTCATGATAAGCAGCCAACCTTGAACTGATAACAATTATGATACTGGTTTATCATCGTCATGCTGACCGAGTGCCTGCATTTCGGGGATGCTTGAATGTCTAACTGATTATTATTATTATTATTATTATTATTATTATTATTATTATTATTATTATTGGTGGTGTTGCAGGTGATAGCTGCATCAGCGGCATTCAGTTAGTATTGAGTTTTCTCTATTTTTCTAAGAATTGATTTTTCTAGGTTACTGCATTCTGCCAGCAACACGCCTGTATAGAAAACTCTATGCAAACTGTCACTTTTAACACCACTTGTATAAAAGAGGGCTTATTACCTACTTATACTATTATTATGATTATATGTATGTATGTATATATATATATATATATATATATATATATATATATATATATATATATATATATATATATCATATATATATATATTATATGAAGTATTTGGTGGCTGGGTAAGATTAAGCCGGCCTTATGTCAGCACGGGAATGAGAGGCTTTATTTGGCCCAGTGAACTCAGTTCTACCAACAGAGAAGATGCATTACAACCACCCACATAAGTGCACTTAAAACAGATAAAAAGATTTATAATATATTTAGTTCTTTGCCTTTGCTTTCGTCTTTGCGGATGAATTAGTCTCTTCGAATACAGACTTATTCTTCATTCCATTCTCAGTCTCGCTCGCTAATTACATCGAGAGGATGAAGGAAGTGGAGTGGTTTCATTGTTCTCCAATTCCAACAAAAGAGAAGGAATTTCGCCCCTTGTCTCGCAACAAAAGAAGGACAGTTCTAATGAATATTTTTGTGGCGATTGCTTTTGTTTCCAGCCTCGTCATTAATTAAAAAATACTCTCAGTAGCACGAGTCTTGAAATGGAGAAACAAATCCACAGTTATGCATGGGGAATATATCTTATAATATATTTGATGATAAATCTCTACAGAGTGCTCTTTTTTGAGGGAGTCTGATAGATCCCCTTTTCATTCTCCCCTTTTCAATCTCTTTTGAAAATAAAAATCAGAGAGCCAATCAGATTCTCCTTTTCAATTTCTTTTGAAAGGAATCTGGTAGATTTCGGAATCTGTTTCAATCTCTTTTGAAAAAATAAATCCATTCAGAGAGCTTTCGGGAATCTGGTAGATTCCCCGTTTCATTCTCTTTTGAAAATAGATCTCTACAGAGAGCTTTCGAGAATCTGATAGATTCGCCGTTTCAATCTCTTTTGAAAATAAATCTGACAGATTCCTCGTTTTAATCTCTTTTGAAAATAGATCTATTTAAAGAGCTTTCGGGAATCTGATAGATTCCCCGTTTTAATCTCTTTTGAATATAAATCTATTCAGAGAGCTCTCGGGAATCTGATAGATTCCTCGTTTCATTCTCTTCTAAAAATAAATCTATTTACAGAGCTTTCGGTAATCTGTTTGATTCCCATTCCTTGAAAAGGGTAATCGAGCAGATTCTCGAAAGCTCTCTGCAGAGATTAATTTTAAATATATTTGTACCTCATAACTAGGGATTTGTTTCTCCTACTTGTCATTGTTATGACAAATTTCATCTCATTTATTGCCACTGGAATAATGTAAGGTTATCATTTCACGACGTGAAAAGAAACCATTGCATTTATTACAGTGTAAAATATTCACAATCTATGAATATTTCTTATATATTTTCCTTATATAAAGGACTTCTCCACTTCAGTAACGATAAACAGTAAAATAAAAATTCTTTTTTAACGTCATAGTCATAGTTAATATACTGCTCTATTTCCAAAACAGATTCTTATCTTGCTCAAAACCGATTCGGAAAATATAAGAGAGCTGGAACATTGACCAAGCATTGGCAGTTCAATTTTTCTATCTTTCACATTTTTCTTTCGTGGGAGAGCCTCCATTTTCCTGGTCCTGAGAGAGAGAGAGAGAGAGAGAGAGAGAGAGAGAGAGAGAGAGAGAGAGAGAGAGAGAGTTTGCTGCATTATGTTGCTCGTTGTTGCCTTACCAATCTCATCTACGCTGCTGTCCTACAGTGCTCTGTATTTCCACACTTACTACATCTCATTTCTTGACAGATCTTGTACCCGAGCCCACCGAGAGTTGAGGCACTATGTTGCTCGTTGTTGCCTTGGTGCTTTTGGCCACGATACTCTACTACAATGTCAGGAAGCCAGCGGGATTTCCACCAGGTGAGTCGAGTTTATTAAAGGGGTTTAGTTCCCTTCAAGAATTCTCGAAAATCTTAAGGATTTCGTGACTTCGTTTTGAGATTTCTCTCTAGAATTATTATCTCGGGTTTTCTTTTTCCCTCTCTTTATTGTTGTTATTCATTTTATTCATTATATTTCATCTAAGCTATATTATAAATAGTTTAGTCGCAACAGAAATCCACACAGAATAGAACAGAATGGAATACAGAATTTGGCCAGAGGTCATTCAGCGCTGAAACGGAAATTGACAGCAAAGTGGTTTGAAAGGAGGAAAATCTCGCAGTTGTACTATGAATCAGTTGTTAGGAGAGGATAGAAAGTAAGATGGGAGAGAGAGAATATAAACGAGGGTACAGTAAAAAGGAATGAAAGGAGTTACAGCTAGGGGCCGAAGGGAAGCTGCAAAGAACCTTAGGTAATGCCTACGGTGCACCGCATGAGGTGCACTTTGATATCCACATAATAGAAAAAGAAAAATTGCGAAAATTAGCTGGCCTCCCATAATTCACCCTTTGATTTCCTCTAAATCCTACCTTTGCCTCTCTAAATCTCACTTTGATTTCCACTAAATCCCATCTTAGCCTCTCTAAATCTCCCCTTGATTTCCCTTAATTCCAGCTTAGCCTCTCTAAATCTCCCCTTGATTTCCCCTAAATCCCACCTTAGCTTCTCTAAATCTCCCCTTGATTTCCATTACATCCAACCTTAGTCTCTCTAAATCTCAGTTTGATTTCCCTTAAATCCCACCTTCCTTAGCCTCTCTAAATCTCCCCTTGATTTCCCCTAAATACCACCCTAGCTTCTCTAAATCTCCCCTTGATTCCCCTTAAATCCCACCTTACCCTCTCTAAATCTCACTTTGATTTCCCTTAAATCCCACCTTGGCCTCACTAAATCTCCCCTTGATTTCTCCCCTCTCACTTTGATTTTCCTTAAATCCCACCTTAGCCTCTCTAAATCTTCCCTTGATTTCCATTAAATCCCACCTTAGCCTCTCTAAATCTCCCCTTGATTTCCCCTAAATCCCAACTTAGCTTCTCTAAATCTCCCCCTTGATTTCCATTAAATCCCACCTTAGCTTCTCTATATCTCCCCTTGATTTCCCTTAAATCCCACCTTAGCCTCTCTAAATCTCAGTTTGATTTCCCTTAAATCCCACCTTAGCCTCTCTAAATCTCCCCCTGATTTCCCCTAAATCCCACCTTAGCTTCTCTAAATCTCCCCCTTCATTTCCATTTAATCCCACCTTTGCTCCTCTAAATTTCCCCTTGATTTCCACTAAATCCCACCTTAGCCCCTCAAAATCTCCCCTTGATTTCCCTTAAATCTCAACTTGATTTCAGGACCGCCTCGGTACCCGTTCATCGGCTACCCTTTCCTCGAAAAGCATCTGGTCCACAAGCACATGTGGCGCCTCTCTGATACCTACGGACCGGTCGTCGGCATTTACTTCGGTCCGCGACGGACCGTTATCGTCAACGGATGGGAGGCCGTTAAAGAGGCCCTGGCCAACGAAGACCTCAACGGACGTCCGGACAATCCCTTCATCAGATATCGAGACGGCGGGCTGATCAAAGGTATGTTTAGTTGGAGGAGTACCTCTAGGCGGGTCCCGAGTACCTCAGACGAGGAGGAATTACTCCCGTGCAAATGCAGAGGAGTTTTGTTGTAATTAAACCAGTTCTTCAACCAATATGTTTGTTGTATATTGGCTCCATGATCCGTATTAATAACGCAGCTTAACAGCATTTAACAGCATTCCACAACTTTAAACATTTTTGTGGAAGAGCACCCGAAGGGATTTTGGAAAACTGAGATAAAATCAATACTGCCATTTAAGAATTCATCCGTCAACTACGCGGGCAAAAGAATGATTACCTCCCTTGCAAATTCTAAATTCCCAAACAAATTCCAGGCGTCATGTTCACCGAGGGAGAACTTTGGAAGGAGCAGCGCAGGTTCTCCCTCCATAATTTCCGCAATTTGGGATTCGGGAAGCGCTCCCACGAGGCCGTCATGCACGACGAAGTCCTGGAGCTCATCAAAGAAATCGAAGGAACGGACGAAGGAGTCGAATTACAGGTGAGTTTTAAGATCCTTCAGGTGATTCTCTGCCAGATCCTCTGGGGTTTCATTACAGAAATTCGCTCCGGACCGATTGCTCTTTTCCGAGAGGGACTTGGTGCTTCTAAGGTTCGGGAGATTCTCCTTCCAGGAACTTTGAGAAAGGGGAATGTTTCCTCATGCAGAATCAAAGACTGAATGAGAGGGGAAGGTTTGCTTGTACAAAGACCGAGCCTGACGGAACTGGCAGCGAACGTCAGGAGTTTGTTGCAAGTAGCAAAATCAAAGGACTTCAAAATGGTTAGATGTCATTGAAGATATCTGTCAAAGTTTGACGTAATCAATTTGTACAACTATAGATTAATTTTCAAACACTCAGTCAGTTGGCTGATCGAGCTAGCCTCGTTGTGACCTATTGCCGCTCCCACCTGACGCCCAAAATTTGTTGTTAGTGTCAGTAATGATTATTGGACCCTGTGTGCCTAAGGCACCTGACATTGATCATTATAAAGTCACCTTTCCAAGTTTGTTAAAAAATTTACAGCGGAGAGCAATTAGTCACAAGGGGTCCAAGAGCCTCTTGGAATGAGGAAGAATGAGGAAAGTATTTCTGACGAGCTTTTTTTTTTTATCTCAGGTGAAGCTGGGGGTGTCTGCGACCAACATCCTTTGGGCACTCATGGGAGGAACCAGGTTCCACAGGAATGATCAGAAGCTGATCGATTTGTTCGAGAGCCTGAACAAGAGTTTCAGGGCAGGAGAGGTAGGTTGCTGCTAATATCACTTACTAATACTGCTGCTACTATTAATACTGGTTCTATTATAAATGCTTCCGTTATTACCCCTTCTGTGAATCATCAAGAATCAAAATGACGAGATGGAAATGGCTCACAATTAAATCACGTCAACATAAGGACAGGAATGAGAAGAAAAACGTGGATAAATACCTCTTATTAGTCTGCCTGTTCTGCCAACAGGTGTCTGGATCCATCGTGGACATAATACCTCCAATACGTCACTTCTTGCCAAAGGACGCCAAATTTAGCATTGTCATGGATGGCATGAACAAGGCGACAGCTTTCATTCAGGTGAGTCAGAATCAGAGTCCGTAGTCAAGATATCATTTCTATATCTTCGGATATTTTTATGCGAGTTGCGTCGGAATGATAAATGAATTTCGGACAGCTGCTTTATAATTTACCTGCTGAAACGAAGATTATTATTAATATTATTATTATTCGTGTCTGTTGGTTTATGGAGTTAGTCGCTTCATTTTCACTGACTATCCGGCCGTGACGTCATCGGAAAGGCGGCTCCTGATTGGCTGTCTTCTCCTCGATCTAAGCCTCCTGCTGATCGGCGATGGTGCAATTTCTCGAGGAAGGCGGGTTAACCGACCGTTCCCGAGGTGAAGGACGGCGCCTCTGCCTTCCCCAGGTGTTGGAAGGGCGTCCTCGGGGCGAGGGTTAAAGTCGTCCTCGACGTCGGGACGTCTTTGAGTCGTAGGTGGGTGCGAGGGGCGATCTTGCAGGTCGTCCTCGGTGAGATCTGAGGCGATCACCCACCGTGCTCTGTAGGTCGTCCTCAAGGGGCATAGGTTGGGATGCGGGTCTTGCCTGGATGAATAGGGATGTTGCAAGACAGGATTTCAAGATGGAGGGAGGGGGGTGTCAGGTGCGAGCGGGAACCCAAGCATCCCTCCAGATTCTTTTTTGATTGTCCAACTCCTTGAACACTGCCTTGCTGCAGTCTTTCTTCATTCATTTAGAAACCTTTCAGGCCACACGCAGAAGTCTTTACAGACGTGCTGCTTGACTTGTCTGGTTAATAATAATTAAATATATAAATATATATATATATATATATATATATATATATATATATATATATATATATATATATATATATATAATAATAATAATCTTCGTTTCAGCAGGTAAATTATAAAGCAGCTGTCCGAAGTTCATTTATTATTCCGGCGCTTCGGCAGTCCCTTGCTACCAATCGAAGGAAGTGAATGGCATCAGGGGCATAAGCAGGGAATAATTACCCCCTAAAACGGGTTTGCAAAAGAAGGGCCTGATTTTTGACTGACCAGTCATATCAAAGGAGCTCTCCTATTGGCTGCGAGTCTGGCTGACCTATAAGGACGTTGATTGGTTGGGGTCGGGGGCTGTGCTTGTCTCAGAGGCGCACCTTGCTGTTCTGCGGTGGAAACCTACACTAAATATTACTCAGGAAACCATCCTCCTGCCGACCACCGTCAGGAGAACAACGAGGTGAGCCCCTGAGCCAATGGTATGGTCACCCCTCTCTTCGAGGCACGAGCAGAGACCCCAATCAGCACCTGCGTCGGTTAGCCAGAGTTACGGCCGGTAGGAGAGCTCCCGGAATATGAATGACCAATCAAGAATCGTTCCCCTTGTTTTGTAAATAATAATAATAATAATAATAATAATAATAATAATAATAATATAATAATAATAATAATAATAATAATAACGTATCTTCCTCGCAGGAAGCAGTGGTAGAGCACAAAGCAACGCTGGACACAAGCAGCCCGAGAGATTTCATCGACATCTTCTTGACTGAGATGCAGAAGCAAAAGAGCAATAATGAAACGACATTCAATGGTGAGTCAGTCCCCGAGTTTTGACTCGAAAATGACTTTCTGAAACAAAACTGACCCCATGTTTCTACTCCACCTCTAAACCACATCAATATTGCTCACGGCCCAACAGAGCAACAACTTGTGGCGCTGTGTTCCGACATCTTCATGGCGGGGTCAGAGACCGGTTCATCTTCAGTGTCCTTCGCGATACTGTTTTGCGCTCTCTATCCAGAAGTCATGAACAAGATCCACGAAGAGCTGGACTCAGTCGTGGGTCGAGACCGCCTTCCTTCGCTGGATGATCGTCCGAAGTGCGTTTCTTTCCTTCTAATTCAAAGCTCCGGAGTTTTCCTACTGTCTCTGCATTTCATGATTCTTTATAAATCTTGATTGATCGATTGTTTAAGTTATCTTGCGTGACAGGTACTTTTTTTTCTGTTGCTTCCTTATTCCTTTCGGCCCAGGTTGGAAAGCAGCACGTGAAAAATGATGTATTATAAAGTATTAAATATAATTCTAGCTGTTTCTGGCAAACAAGTATTCTATAATTTTCAATAGATATTTCACTTCAAGGAGATAATCATTTGTTTTGCATATTTCCTGGTCATAATACCTTTTATTAATGTCTAATACTTTGAAAGGTCTCCACTAATACCACAATACAGCTATTTTTATTATCTATCTATATATATATATATATATATATATATATATATATATATATATATATATATATATATATATATATAAATGGACGTATGTATATACTGTATGTATGTATGTATGTGTGTGTGTATGGTTCAGCATAACTCTGAAACGCATTGAGCAGTTGCAACCAGACTTGGTATACATATGACTTACTATCTAGAAATCAGCACTGTGGGGGTAAGACATCACTAGCACCAAAGGGGGCGGGGGCGGAAAGGGCTTCCCTGAAACGGGGCTGGGTATACTCGTAGACTTACTAACTTTACGAATTTATCATACCTTATTTTGGTATACATACGACTTACTATCTGGAAAAGAATACTGTGGGGGTAAGACATCAATGGCACCAAAGCGGGTGGGGGTTGGGAAAAGAGTGACAGCAAAAGAGAGAGAGAGAGAGAGAGAGAGAGAGAGAGAGAGAGAGAGAGAGAGAGAGAGAGAGAGAGAGAGAGAGAGAGAGAGTTTATCGGTTGTCATTCGGAGTTATCCTGGACAGCGCCGGGTTGGTCAGCTGGTATAAGGGGATAAGTGTACAAAATCTTCCACGAGATCAGAGCTTGATCATTTACTTTATGACCAACTACAGATGACCCTTTTTCGATATACCTTAAACTCTCCTGGCTAAGGATATATAACACGTATATGCTAACTGCCCCTACTGTAGGCTGGATTAATGATGTGCCATAATATAGTAACGCTTGTACCTAGTTTGAACTCAAGACGTTCAATGTAGGTGGAAATGTATCTTTATTGAGGAGGTTTGCGTGAGTCTTGTTTCATTGTTTTGTCCCATTTGTTTTTCTTTGTTATTCTTCTTATATAGTTTATTCTGTGCTTCTCCATTTCTTTTCTGTACTGGATCATTTTTTGGGCCTATAGAATCCTTAATAATAATAATAATAAGTAATATTCTTAGCAATCATTTCACCCACCTTCCCTAGGTTAGGCTAGGCTACATCAGGTACTGAGCTCTCGAGATTATCATGGCGCCAATAACAGCTATCTAAACTTTTCTCATGTCCGTAATATCCTTTCCATTTCAGGCTAGTCTATACCGAAGCTGTGTTAACTGAAATGTTTAGGTTACGTGGCGCTGCACCACTTACAGTTCCCCACTGCCCTGTAAGAGACACCAAGCTTCAGGTAATTCAGGATATTGAATACACTTTTTGGTTACAGCGGCAGTGCCCTGAAATTTAGACTGAATTGAATTCGGTTTCCTTATTTTAATATATTCGGAAAATCCCATATCAATTTGGTGATGGTGAAATGCGCTGGATTTTGAGATTATTGGTCATTTAATTTCTATTTTTTGTAATAGGTTTGGAAAAGGTAATATAATTCGTTCTAATGTTTAGCACACATTAATAAAATACTTAGAATAAATGAACCAAAATACAAGCTTTATGCTAATGAAGAGTGCAAATGATGCAAGCCTAATTCAATCCATCTATCCAGCTATGTTTTTGAAGGTCATTTATTAGCCTCTGTTTTGTTGCTCATCTGTCAATGTTTTTATTTTGCTCAATAACATCTCTGTCTCATCATCTCAGGGTTAATTTTGGAGGTCCTACTGCCGATGTTCTTTCAGTTCAGCAGATTTGTTTATTTGTTAGCAGTAGTTCATAATTTTTTTTTTCATTGATTGACTTCCATACTTTGAAGGGTTACAACATTCCTGCACGGACAATGGTGATAGTGAATCTGTACAGCATCCAGATGGACAAGAAATACTGGGGTGACCCAGAGAACTTCCGGCCCGAACGGTTCCTGAATCCGGACGGGTCCCTGAGGAAGGACGAACGCATGATTCCTTTCGGAAAAGGTGAGGAAAGTGTTCAGGAAGAGAAAGGTGAGGTCAGGTACCTGGAAACTCTGGGAGGGAAAGCTAGGGATGGGATCTGGAAAGGGAGGTTGCTGGAAGAGGTAATACGATTGCTGGGATATTTTAGAAGGGAGTGGTGAAGATGGGTTCTGAAAAGGGACACTACTGGAAAGAAATGGTAGGTAAGAGTAGGAGAATACACTGGAACTGAAAACTGAGGATGGGTTCTGGAATGGAAGGTTACTGAAAAGGAGAGGTGAAAGAAGTGTTCGGGAATATTCTGGAGGGAAATGGTGTAGATCGGTTCTAGAAAGGGAGGTGGCTGGAAGCTGTGGGAATGGTTTAAGTTCTGGAACATTCTGGAATGGAAAGTTGAATATAGGCTCTTGAAAGGGAAGGTTACTGGAAGGGGTAAAAATAATAAGCATACTGGGATATATAGAAATCCTTCAATTATAAATATTAATAGAGACAAGGACCCATCGGATAATGGTGAAATCTGCATAATGGCAGTGTTGCCAATATTTTCGTGAAGCCACGCATCATTGCCAACTATCGGAGGTCGGTTTTTTAAGTTTTATAAAATTTATACATATCATATATCTTTTGGGGCCTTTGTCTGGGTGTGTCGGATAATGTCAAGTGTTGGATAGAGACAATCCAGATAATTGTGGGGTTACTGTACTGAAAGGTTAGTGTGTTTCCATGATACTAGAAGAATGGGAGGTAATACTAGAAAAAATGGGTATGAGACACTAGTGGATATGTGAGCTAAGGGAATTGTTTTAGAGGGGACAACTGGGGTATTAACTGAATGGAATATGAGAGATGAGGGCCCTTAAAGAGAGAGAGAGAGAGAGAGAGAGAGAGAGAGAGAGAGAGAGAGAGAGAGAGAGAGAGAGAGAGAGAGAGAGAGCCTTCTGTCCACGTTATTCTGCTCGACTGAGACAGGTGTCTGCAGGATGAAGAGAGATAGAGAGAGAGAGAGAGTGAGGAGGAGATTATTCCTCCATATATCCTTGTACTTACTGTAATTCCCGCAGGGCGTCGGGTGTGTTTGGGAGAGTCCTTGGCCCGGATGTCGCTGTTCCTCCTCTTCACGGGCTTAATGCAGAAGTTTTTCTTCACAATCGACCCTTCTGTCCACTTCCCAGACACCGAGGGCAGAGGAGGACTCACTCTGGGTCCTCCAAGGTTTAAGGTCTTTGCCAAGAGCAGATTCTGAAGATGAAGACACTGGGATTTCCTCCTTCAATACTTCCCCTCTTCCAAGATTCTTTTCCAGGATTCTCTTCCAGAGTCTTTTCCAGGATTCCTGCCCCTATAGCTCTGTGTCTTCCGAGAAGCATGTATCAAATCCTTCGTAGGAATCATTTCTCCTTTTTTGTTGGTTAAAAATTTATGACATGGCGCCATAGTGACGTTAGGTTTTCCCCTTCAGACGGCCTCTAGTGGAACCATGAGACGCATGATGGTATTACCTTGTAGTATTTTTGTTGCCTACACAGAATTAATTGTTTTCGTTATATCTATGTGTTCATTAAGGTTTTTATACTCGTTGAACCCATGAGACAAATTCCTGTTGTATGATGAATTATTTGTTTATGAACAATGTATGATAAACTGTAATATTTAAGCACATGACACTTGTAACCTTCCAAGCTTGTTAATAAACTGAGAATCTGTAATTCCCATTTTGGTATAGCCTAGGAATGTAGATGTAAGGCTCGCAGCATTACACCCGGTGTAATTATAATAAAAACTTGTTGATACAGGAAGAATAGAGGCGGGATGCTTACCTCACATCTTTTGTAAATAAAATTAAAAATCGTTGAAGGTTTCTTTTATAGTTACTGTCTCTGAGGGTTATATATATACACATATATATATATATATATATATATATATATATATATATATATATATATATATATATATTATACATATATACACACGTGTGTGTGCGTGTTTGTGTGTGTACATTTATATATATATATATATATATATATATATATATATATATATATATATATATATATATATATGTATGTATATATATATGTATATAATTGTAATAGCCACAATGCCCTCTTAACTTTCTCGAATTCTTCGCGCTTTTTTGGATACGCTTGTTACTACAAAGCCTTAAGATCTCACATGATTTTCAAGTCGTTTGATTGCCTACTAGAGCTATCATTCTGTTATTCTGTTATTCTCGCCATGTTTCTTTCCTGCAAAAATAAATTAGATGAAATTCACATAATAATAAGAATGGAACCAAAAGCAAACGCTACAAAAATATTCATTAGATCTGTCTCTTTCTATCTTTGCAAGACAAGGGGAAATTCCGTCTCTTATATTGGAATTCGAAAACAATGAAACCATTGCAACCCCTAATTACTCTTGATGTAATTAGTCAGCGAGAATAAGAATGGAATGAAGAATGAGTCTGCATTTGAAGAATGTAATTCGTCTGGAATGACGAAAGCGAAGGCAAAAATCTTAAAAATTTTCATTATTCCTTTTACTTCCATTAAATGCACTATGGGATTTGTTGTTAATGTATCTCCTCGGTTGGTAGGTTGAGTCCAAATGTCCTCATCAGGCTTCTCATGCCCGTGGGGACGTAACGTCCCGTTGCTTAATCTAAACTAGTCAACAAATCTTAGTTATGATATATATATATAAATATATATAACTTATATATATATATAATATATAAATATCAACAAATATATATATGTGTGTGTGTGTGTGTGTGTGTATTATAATACATACATTTATAATATACACACATAAATATTCTTTTCATATATACATATGTATATATATATATATATATATATATATATATATATATATATATATATATATATATATATATATATATATATATATATATATATATATATATATATATATATATATATATATATATATATATATACGCGACTCATTCTCAGGCGCAAGTCAGTTCTAAATACGCGATAACCAATACCTTCCCCACCCTCACCCCATTCCTTCGTGCCCGGGGTATTGTTGCATACAGTAATCTCTCACCCGACCCCTGGCCGAGTCCATCACAATCTGTTCAGCTCTTACGGAGCGAACAGCTTAGCGGCGGCTCCATTCAGCTGGGGACAGTTATCACACCGCCATCATAATAAGGTAATAATAATTTTATTATCATTATTTATGCGCTCGATCTTTTTATATATTTTTCATCTGAGGGAAGCAAATGGCGTCATTACCTTTCGAAATCAGTGAACCCAGAAACGAAGTTGAAAAATATATATTATTCTTTATTTTCTTTCTCTTAAAATCTTCAGCTGGAAACCTTTATTATGGAGAGAGTTAACATACTCTAAGCCCATGAGAGAGAGAGAGAGAGAGAGAGAGAGAGAGAGAGAGAGAGAGAGAGAGAGAGAGAGAGAGAGAGAGTGTAAGAAAAGGTGATAAATATATAAATATGAGGGAATAGAAATGAAACCTGACAACCTGAATTCATGAGAGAGAGAGAGAGAGAGAGAGAGAGAGAGAGAGAGAGAGAGAGAGAGAGAGAGAGAGAGAGAGAGAGAGAAAGTTGTAAGAGGTTATGATAATAAATAAATATCAGGAATAAGAAATAAACCTGATAACCTGAATTCATGAGAGAGAGAGAGAGAGAGAGAGAGAGAGAGAGAGAGAGAGAGAGAGAGAGAGAGAGGTTTGAAAAAAGGTGATAGATACATAAACATGGGGGAATTGAAAATAGAACCGGTAACCTGAATTCAGGAGACGTCCGCAGAGTGCAGGAATGAATTAGCTCCTCACTCGAACATTTAGAGAATAGAAGACTTCACAAGAGCACCAGGTAAACTCTTTCACAGTTCAGGTGCATCCGAAACAAAACCCCTAGGAAACTGAGTAGGCATCAAACCTGACCCTAGAAAAAGACACATTATCTGTAAAAAATAAAATCACGTGCTTACTTTTGTGATATCTTTTATATATATATATATATATATATATATATATATATATATATATATATATACATATACATATACATATACATATATAAGTTGAAACACAGTGCTGTTAATTTCCGGAAGAACCGTTTCATTAAACACTCACTGTCCAGGTCAACCCTGATTTTAGTTTTCTGAAAAGAAAACTATTGGGCCGGCTTTGTCTGTCCATCCACACTTATTGTACAATGTCCGCACTTTTTCTGCCCGCCGTCAGTTCTTAAAAACTACTGAGGAGGCTAGAGGGCTGCAAATTGGTATGTTGATCATCCACCCTCCAATCATCAAACATACCAAATCGCAGCCCTCTAGCCTCAGCAGTTTTTATTTTATTTAAGGTTGAAATTAGCCATAATCGTGCTTCTGGCAACGATATAGGGCAGGCCACAACCAAACCGTAATTAAAGTTTCATGGGCCGCGGCTCATACAGCATTATTCCGAGACCACCGAAAGATAGATCTATTTTCGGTGGCCTTGATTATACGCTGTACAGAAAACTCGAGTGCTCCGAAGAAACTTCGGCGTACTTTTTACTTGTTTGATATTTTATCTGTATTAATTCTAATCACTAATTAGACAAATTCCATATAAACTTCTACCTGTATTTTTGTATCAACAAAAAATAATGCCAAATAATATGTTGGATTATAAGCTCTTCCTTCCGTCAAAGAAAAGTTCATATCAACTCTAACTGAAATCTGTGCATTAATCCACCGAAAGATCATATCACAAAACTAAATCTGTATCTAAGGCGATAACTTGGGACAAATTAACCAGAAAGCAATTGCAAGCAGAGGTCTAAGTCTAGGTATTTCATGATAAGCAGCCAACCTTGAACTGACAACAATTATGATAATGATTTATCATCGTCATGCGGACCGAGTGCCTGCATTTCGGGGATGCTTGAATGTCTAACTGATTATTATTATAAGTAGTTTTTAATAATGTATGTATTTTACTGATTGCATGAAGAATAGAATGAATTCCTTCTTATTACTTTGAGTGCAAAATTATTATTATTATTATTATTATTATTATTATTATTATTATTATTATTATTATTATTATTAATGGTGTAGAAGGTGATAGCTGCATCAGCGGCATTCAGTTTGTATTGAGTTTTCTCTATTTTTCTAATAACTGATTCTTTAGGTTACTGCATTCTGCCAGTAACACGCCTATATAGAAAACTCTATACAAACTATTATTATTATTATTATTATTATTATTATTATTATTATTATTATTATTATTATTATAGACTTCTGAAAAGTAAATAGTTTAAAAAGCAATCTGTATATCTACCTGCACACACAAACATATACATATACACACAAACATAAGTGATTAATGTCATCAAGAACTTCATCTTCTCATTTAAAAGTCACTGGCGTTTAAACATACGCACACACAAATATTCATAAAAATACATAAACACAAAAGCAAACATGTTCTTCAAATACAGAATTATTCTTCATTCCATTCTTAGTCTCACTGACTAATTGCATCAAGAGTAATTAGGAAATGCAATGGCTTCATTGCTGTCGAATTCTAACAAAAACAAGTAAAAAATGCGCCGAAGTTTCTTCGGCGCAATCGGGTTTTCTGTACAGCCGCTACAGCGTATAATCAAGGCCACCGAAAACAGATCTCTCTTTCGGTGGTCTCGGCACAATGCTGTATGAGCCGAAGCCCATGAAACTTTTAGCCACGACCTGGTGGTGGCCTATCTCATATAATTGCCAGAAGCCCGATCATGGCTAACTTTAACCTTAAGTCAAATAAAAGGTACTGAGGCTAGAGGACTGCAATTTGGTATGTTTGATGACTGGAGGGTGGATGATCAACATACCAGTTTGCAGCCCTCTAGCCTCAGTAGTTTTTAAGATCTGAGGGCGGACAGAAAAAGTGCGGACAAAATAAAGTGCGGACGGACAGACAAAGCCGGCATAATAGTTTTCTTGAACAGAAGAAAAAGACAACTATAATGAATATTATTTGACACTTGCTTTTGTTTCCACTCTTGTCAAAATTATGCTGAAATTCCGTCTCCTTCATTGTGGCAGGAAAGAAAATATTAGAAGCAATGAATATAACATAACGAAAGCTGTCGCAGTTATCAAAATGACTTGCAATCATATGAAAATCTGCTTTGTAATGCAGTGAAAGTTTAAGGATTCATTGCTATCGCTACAGTCATACAGAAATTGATTGTCATCATTCAGTGTGATATCCAGACTGTGACGAAACTTAAAGGTAAAAATAGAAGCCAGAAAAAAAAGTCTCGATACAGGGAAGATAAGAAAACATTTTCTCTTTATTACTGTAACAAAGTTCAGGAAGATAAATTTTTGTAATCGTCTTACAGCAAAAAAAAAAAACCAACAACCATTGTAATGGAAAGAGCACGGGACGAGAGTTTTGTTCTCTCTCTCTCTCTCTCTCTCTCTCTCTCACTCCGGAACCTGGAAAATGGAAGCTCTTCCATGATAGAAAATTGTGATAGATGGAAAAATTGAACTGCCAGTGCTTTGTTAATATATCAGCTCTTATATTCTCCGAATCGGCTGTGAGGAAGATAAGAATGTTTTTGGGAGATAGAACACTACATTAACCTTGACTGTGACTTCAAGATAAGAAATTTTAATTTCCAGTTAACCGTTGCTGCTATTAAAACTTTTCTTGTAATCCTGATCTGTATATCTTGATTATTTTTCTTTTGTATTTGGGGGTCTATCCAATGCCACGATTCCTTGTTTCTTCTATGTGCTTTATATCTTTTTTACATTTTAAATTCGACGAGAGAGAGAGAGAGAGAGAGAGAGAGAGAGAGAGAGAGAGAGAGAGAGAGAGAGAGAGAGAGAGCATTATGTTGCTCACTGTTGCCTCAGCACTCTCGCCTGTTGTACTGTACTACAATATCCTCATTCAAAGGCAATACTTATATCTCATCTCTTGACAGATCTTGTATCCGAGCTTTCCCGCGAGACTTGAGGCACCATGTTGCTCGTTGTTGCCTTGGTACTTCTGGTTACATTGCTATACTATAATAGCAGAAAGCCAGCGGGATTTCCACCAGGTGAGTCGGGTTCATTCAAGGGGTTTGTTTCCTTTCAGGAATTCTGGAAAACCTTCAGGATTTTGTGACTTCGTTTCGCTTTGCTCTTCTCTCCAGAATTATTTTCTGTGGGCTTCTTCTCCTTTTTAGTTTTCTGTATAAGAAAACTATTGTGCCGGCTTTGTCTGTCCGTCCGCAATTTTTTCTGTCCGCCCTCAGATCTTAAAAACTACTGAGGCTAGAGGGCTGCAAATTGGTATGTTGATCATCCACCCTCCAATCATCAAACATTTCAAATTGCAGCCCTCTAGCCTCAGTAGTTTTAATTTTATTTAAGGTTAAAGTTAGCCATAATCGTGCTTCTGGCAACGATATAGGATAGGCCACCACCGGGCAGTGGTTAAAGTTTGATTTCCTCTAAATCTCACCCCGATTTCCTCTACATTTCCCTTTGATTGGATCTAAATCTCAACATTATTTCCCCTAAATCTCCCTTTGATTGTCCCTAAATCTCACCATGATTTCCCTAAATCTCCCGTTGATTTCTCCTATATCTCATCCTGATTTCCCCTAAATCTCCCTTTGATTGTCTCTAAATCTCACCATGATTTCCTCTAAATTTCCCTTTGATTGGATCTATATCTCACCATGATTTCCCCTAAATCTCCCTTTGATTGTCCCTAAATCTCACCATGATTTCCCTTAAATCTCCCTTTGATTTCCTCTAAATCTCTCTTTGGCTGTCTCTAAATCTTACCCTGATTTCCTCTAAATATCCCTTTGATTGGATCTAAATCTCACCATAATTTCCCCTAAATCTCCCTTTGGTTGCGTCTAAATCTTACCCTTATTTCCTCTAAATCACCCTTTGAGTTCCACTCACTCTTACCCTTATTTCCCCTAAATCTCCCCTTGATTGTCCTTAAACCTCACCCTGATTTCCCTAAATCCCTCCCTGGGTGCCTCTAAATCTCCCTTTGATTGCCCCCAAATCTCCCTTTGATTCCCCTAAATCTCTCTTTGACTGCCCCTAAATCTCCCCCTGATTTTCCCCAATCCCCCTTTGATTTCCTCTAAATCTCCTTTTGACTGCCCTAAATCTCCCTTTGATTACCCCTTAATCTCCCTTTGATTTCCATTAAACCTCCCTTTGACTGTCTCTAAATCTCCCACTGATTTTCCCCAATTCCCCTTTGATTTCCTCTAAATCTCCCTTTGATTGCCCCTAAATCTCCCTTTGATTCCCCATTAATCTCCCTTTGATTTCCATTAAACCTCCCTTTGATTTCCCCTAAATCTCCCTTTGATTTCGGTAAACCTCCTTTGATTTTCCCTAAATCTCCGTTCGATTGCACTCAAATCTTACTCAGATTGCCCATAAATCCCACTTTGATTGCCCCTAAATCCCCCCTTTGATTGCCTCTAAATCCCCCTTTGAATGCCCCTAACTCTCCCTTTGATTTCCCGTAAGTCTCACCTTAATCCCCTTTCAATATCACCTCGATTTCAGGACCGCCTCGGTACCCGTTCATCGGCTACCCGTTCCTCGAGACGCACCTGCTCCACAAGCAACTGTGGCGCCTCTCTGATACCTACGGACCGGTCGTCGGCATTTACTTGGGTCCGCAACGGACCGTCATCGTCAACGGATGGGAGGCCGTTAAAGAGGCCCTGACCAACGACGACCTCAACGGACGTCCGGAGAATTTCTTCATGAGGTTTCGAGACGGAGGGAAGTTCAAAGGTGGGTTTTCTTGGGAGAGTGTTTCGGATGAAGAAGGGTCGGTCCCGGAGAAAGTGGAGGAACTGTTGTATAAGAATTGCATTTTCTCTTGCAGGACCAATAGGGTTTTAACTTGTTTCTGTTGTATATGTGCTCCATTATCCGCATTACTAGTACGCTCTTAATACCATTCCACAACACTAAACATTTTTGTGAAAATGCGCCTGAAGGAATTTTGGAATACTGTTTTAGACAACATCAACATCATCATATAACAATTGACCAATTAGCTTTACAGGAAAAGGAATGATTCTCCAAAAGCAAATCCTAATTTCCGTCCCCCGCCTCTCCCCAAACATTCCAGGCGTCATATTCACCGAGGGAGAACTTTGGAAGGAGCAGCGCAGGTTCTCCCTCCATAACTTCCGCAATTTGGGATTCGGGAAGCGCTCCCACGAGGCCGTCATACTCGAGGAAGTCCAGGAGCTCATCAAAGAAGTAGAGGAAACTGATGGAAGCGTCGAATTTCAGGTGGGGTTTGAGATCCTTTGCTTCGATTCTCTGCCAGATTCAACTCCGAGCAGATTGCCAACTCTTCTGTTGCAAGGTCTTGGCAATGCCAAGGGTGGGAAGATTCTGTTTCGTGCGCCTTGCAGGAGGGGGAATCTTTCCATCTCATGTAGACCCAAAGACCAGATGAGAGAGGAGGCTTTCCCCTCTGCAGACACAAAGACCGAATGGAAAGGGAGGTTTCTCTCCATAGACCCAAAGACCAAATGAGAGAGGAGGCTTTCCCCTCTGCAGACAAAGACCGACTGAGAGAGGGCTCCCCCTCATGCAGACCCAAAGACCGAATGAATGGGGAGTCTTTCCCCTCCGCAGACCCGAAGACCAAATGAAGCGGAAGGGGTTGCTTGTACAAGAGACCGAGTCTTACGAAAACTTTCAGATGATCTCTTCCTGGAGTGAGGAAGGCTGAGGCAAGTATTTTTGACGAGTCTCTCTCCTCAGGTGAAGCTGGGTGTGTCCGCGACCAACATCCTTTGGGCACTCATGGGAGGAACCAGGTTCCGCAGGAATGACCCGAGGCTGATCGATTTGGTCAAGAGCCTGGACAGAGCTTTCAGGGCTGGGGAGGTAAGAGCTGCTATGCTACTACTACTGCTATTATTACTACTATTATTCCTGGTTTTACTATAGTAACTGCTTTAATTCTCCCTATTGTTAGGCATCGAGAGTGAAAATGACATGCAAATGACATACAAATAAATAATGCAAGCATTAGCTAGAAAGAACTGCCTGTTTTGCCAACAGGTGGCTGGATCCATCGTGGACATGGTCCCTGCAGTTCGTCACTTCTTGCCAAAGGACTCCAAATTTAGCACTGTCATGGATGGCTTCTGTAAGGTTAAAGATTTCATTGCGGTGAGTCTGCCAGTCTGTCTGTTTGCCCCTTTGCCTATTTGCAGGGGTATGTAAAGGCTATACACTGGTGCCATTAAATTGTGGATTTATATTCAAAATCTTATTTCTATACCTTCGAGTCTTTTCTGGTTGTCCAACTCCTTCAGTACTGCCTTGCTTTAGTTCTCCAACACTCATTCAAAAACAAACCTTTCAGGCCAGACACATAATAATAATAATAATAATAATAATAATAATAATAATAATAATAATAATAATAATAATAATAATAATAATAATAATAATGTACCTTCATCGCAGGAAACAGTGGAAGAGCACAAAGCAACGCTGGACACAAACAGCCCAAGAGATTTCATCGACATCTTCTTGACTGAGATGCAGAAGCAAAAAAGCAATGAGGATACAACATTCACTGGTGAGTCAGTCCCCCAGTTTTGACTTGGAAATGAAACGACATTCACTGGTGAGTCAGTCCCCCAGTTTTGACTCGAAAATGAAACGACATTCACTGGTGAGTCAGTCCCCCAGTTTTGACTTGGAAATGAAACGACATTCACTGGTGAGTCAGTCCCCCAGTTCTGACTCGAAAATGAAACGACATTCACTGGTGAGTCAGTCCCCCAGTTTTGACTTGAAAGTGAAACATTCATTGGTGAGTCAGTCCCCCAGTTTTAACTTGAAAATGACATGACATTCACTGGTGAATCAGTCCCCCAGTTTTGACTTGAAAATGAAACGGCATTCATTGGTGAGTCAGACCCCCAGTTTTGACTTGAAAATGAAACGACATTCATTGGTGAGTTAGGGCCCCAGTTTTGACGTGAAAATGACATGACATTCACTGGTGAGTCAGTCTCCCAGTTTTGACTTGAAGATGAAACGGCATTCATCGGTGAGTCAGTCCCCCAGTTTTGACTTGCAAATGAAACTGCATTCACTGGTGAGTCAGTACCCCAGTTTTGACTTGAAAATGACGTTGTGAAACAAAACTGACGCCATTTTTGCACTCCATCTCTAAACCACACCAATAACACTCACGTTCCAACAGAGGACCAGCTCTTGGCACTGTGTTCCGACATGTTCATGGCGGGGTCAGAGACTGGTTCAGCTTCGGTGTCCTTCGTGCTACTGTTTTGCGCTCTCTATCCAGACGTCATGAACAAGATCCACAAAGAGTTGGACTCCGTCGTGGGTCAAGACCGCCTTCCTTCGCTGGACGATCGTCCGAAGTGAGTTTCTTTCCTTCCGCATCAAAGCTTTGGAATTCTATTGTGTTTTCTGCATTTCTCCTATTGCTTCCCTTCTTCTTTCCTTCCTCTTCTCTTTTCCATGGTTTACTGAGAGTCCGAATTGGAAAGCGGCTCGTCTAAAACTGATAAATTATAAAATATGTAGTATGAAGAGCAGGGAGACAGGGATATTTAGTCAGGAGCAGCGTCTGACATTGGAAGTTCACAAAGTAAACAACACACACCGCCATCTATTGACAAAAATACATACTAAACGTTTCTTATGGGGAAAGGAAATATAGAGAGTAGCAGTAGTAATATTCCATCCACCATTTCCTAGGTTAGGTTAGGCTACCTCAAGTGACTACAGCTCTAGAGGTTATCACGGTGCCAATGAGCTATCAAACTGTTCTCATTCGTGGCATCCTTTCCATTTCAGGTTAGTCTATACCGATGCTGTGTTAACTGAAATGGCTAGGATACGTGGCGTTGCACCGCTCACAGCGCCCCACTGCGCTATGAGGGACACCAAGCTTCAGGTAACTCGGTATCAATAATGTGACGTATTCGGAAAATTCAGCATGATTTGGGGTGGTCCTGACATCCGCTAGGTTTTCCACTAACTGATAATTGAATTTCACTGCAGTAAGAATTTAAAATACACTTTTTGTTACTGCTGAAATTGGCCTGAAATTTGGCCTTAATAGTAATACAATTTCATTATTATAATATGTTTGCAAAATCTTATTTCAATTTGGTTGATGGGGAAACACTCTACATTCTGTACTTTTTGGTAAGTTGCGTTTTCTTTCTGTATACCGTTTGGAAAAAGGGAATGTGATTTGGGTTAAAGCTTTTATGCCTGGAAGCTGTACCTATTAACCTGTGACGCTAAGCTTAAATAAAGAATGCTCTCAGGACGCACGCTGGCAGAATACTTAGAATAAATGAACCATCACGCAATATTATGCTTACAAGCATGATGCAAATATAGTCTGCAAATGAGGTGGTCCTAATTTCATCCATCTGTCAGTTTGTTCATTCTTGGAAGTTCGTCTACTGGCCTCCATTTGGTCAATCGTCTGTCAAGGTTTTTATTTCATCATGATCATCTGTGTCTCATCATCTCTAGGTTAACTTTGGAGGTCCTGCTATCGACCTTCACTTGCTCCATCAGCTGTCAGTTGCAGTTCATAACTGTCATGATTCTTTTAGTTTATTTTTCTAATTGATTGACTTTCATCCATTTGAAGGGATACAACATTCCTGAGCGGACGACTGTGGTGGTGAATCTGTACAGCATCCTGATGGACAAGGATTATTGGGGTGACCCAGAGATCTTCCGGCCCGAACGGTTCCTGAATCCGGACGGATCCCTGAGGAAGGACGAACGCTTGATTCCTTTTGGAAAAGGTGAGGAAAGTGCTCTGGAAGAGAAAATTGAGGTCAGGTACTGGGATATTTTGGAATGGAAAACTGGTGATGGGTTCTGGAAAGGGAGGTTGCTGGAAGGGGTAACAGTAAGAGTGCTGGGATATACTGGAAGGTAAAGGTGACGATGGGCTCTGGAAAGAGGCTTTGCTTGAAGAAAAAGGTGATGTACAAGTACTGGAATACTCTGGAATTGAAAACTGAGGATGGGTTCTGAAAAGAGACGTTGCTTGAAAGAAGGGGTGAGGCAAGAGTACTGGAATACTCTGGAACTGAGAATTAAGGATAGGTACTGGAAAGGAATGTTACAGAAAAAGAAAGTTGAATTAAGAGTAGCTTACTGGAATATCTTAGAGGGAAACGTTGAGAATGGTTTCTGGAAAAAGGATGATGGTAGAAGTAATATGAATAGTAAAAGTTCTGGTGTATTCTGGAAAGGGAATTTGAAGACAGGGTCTTGAGGGGGATTGCTGCTGGATGGAAAAGTGAGGTAAGAGCATTAACCAGGGTATCATGGAAAGGAACGATGTTGATGTTTCTTGATGAGGAAGGCTGCTGGAAGGTGTAGGGAAAGTAAGGGTATTAGGATATTTGTAAGGAAGCTTGCTACATGATGTACTGGTAAATTCTGAAAGGGCAAGTCGAGAACGGATTCTGGAAAGGAAAGTTTGCTGGAAATGGTAGGAGATGTAAAGGCAGATGAATATTCTGGAAGGTAAAAAAGGTTCCAATGGACTAGAAGAATGTGAGGTAATGGTACTGGAAGGACTAGAAAGAATGATGTAAAGAATAAGAAAGGAAATAAAACAGTAAGAAAGGATGAAGAAGTTAAAAGAAAGAATACTGAACCCAAAAAAACATAAAGAAATACTTAGAAATAGATGTTGATTATGAAAGAACATCATAAATCTAGTGTAACTATATATATATAAATATATATATATATATATATATATATATATATATATATATATATATATATATATATACATATACACACATATATAAATATATATATGTATATATATATATATATATATATATTAATATATATATAATTTAAATACCTGTATGGTTTATACGGTCACAATATCCCTAAGAGAGAGAGAGAGAGAGAGAGAGAGAGAGAGAGAGAGAGAGAGAGAGAGAGAGAGAGAGAGAGAGAGAGAGAGAGGAGAAAGGAAATTCTATTTTACTGACTTTGCTAATATGAGTACATTTTTTGCAGTACGCAGAGAGAGAGAGAGAGAGAGAGAGAGAGAGAGAGAGAGAGAGAAATCATTTCACCATATTTCCTTTTACTTAATTCCGAACACCTGGCTAAAATGAGATTACCTGCAGGACGACGGTCGTGTTTGGGAGAGTCCTTGGCCCGCATGTCGCTGTTCCTCATCTTCACGGGCTTGATGCAGAAGTTTTCCTTCACAATCGACCCTTCTGTCCCCTTCCCAGACACCGAGGGCAGAGGAGGACTCTCTCTGTGCCCTCCAAGGTTCAAGGTCTTTGCCAAGAGCAGATTCTGATGAGGAGGACGCCGGCATTTCTTCCTCCAATATTTCCCCTCTTCCAGGATTCTTTTCCAGGATCTTTTCCAGGATTCCTGGTCCTACAGTCTACTGTCTTTCGAAGGCGTGTATATCATATCCTTCGAAGGGACCATTTCTCTTTTTTTTCTGTTAAAACCTCCAATACTTCCCATTTTCCAGGAATTCCTGCTCCTGTAGCTCTGTGGCTTCCGAGGGGAATGTATATCATATCCTTCGTAGGAATCATTTCTCTTTTTTTTGTCTGTTACAACCTCCAATACTTCCCATTTTCCAGGATTCCTGCTCCTGTAGCTCTGTGGCTTCCGAGGGAATGTATATCATATCCTTCGCTGGAGTCATCTTTTTTTGTTTGTTTGTTAGAAAATTGACATGGCTGGATAGTGACGTCAGGTTTTCCCCTTCCGACGGCCTCTGTGTTTAAGTATTGTTAATGTTTATTTCAAATGTTTACCTGTAGAGTTTTATCGAGAATTCGATATTAAATATTAAACGCTTGATCAATATATGGAATATTAGCTGTAAAAATATTAGTGGATATATACTTATGAGAAAGTTGGTTTTAATATCAAAGAAATCTATTCAGTCATCGTATCTTTTCAGTAATTTGAAATATACTAGATTTTATTTCATTCAAATTCGTTCAGACCCAGGCTAGGTAAAGCACGAAGTTGCCCATTCCAAAGGCCTCCGATTGAAAAAAAAAAGAAACAAGAATTAAGGAGTTTTCTTCCTTCGAATGTCCCTTGAAAAACTAACTTTAAAACTTCCAGGTTTTAAGACTTTACTTCCTCAAAGCTAACTTTATATCCTTTGAGCGAAAAGTTATGAAGTTTATCACATGGCTTATCAATAAACTGAGTATTTTTAATAAGATATTTCATTCGCCTCAGAAACCATTTAAGTGATGAATCCACGTATAGAGGTTTTGCCTGGAACAGTCACTTGGGTATCTATGATGCATTCCAACTTAATCATTACCTATATGCAGTGTCAGATGATGATAAATTGATATTTGAGAATAAAGGTTGAAAAATGGATTTTCCATTAGGCAGAACAAATGCAATTGTTTCTCATATTTCAACCATTGATTGACAAAAACTTTATCTAATGACTCATGATAAACTAAAAAAGAGGAAAATTAATGAAGTTTTAGTTTTTCTGGAGTCCAGCCTCAAGCCACTACCGTTTATGTCTCCTCCTTTCCAGAGCTCTCATTCAGACCCATTTCATGTTGCTTTTTGGGGGGAATGGATATTTGCAATTAGAGTTCTAGCTTATCCATGTCATACTTCATACCCATTAGACCAATTCTGACATTATTAAACTTACCAATAATAAACCTTACAAACAACAAAGGCCCCAGAACAGTACCCTGAGGAACACCAGACAAGATAGGTTTAGCCTCAGCACCAGTCAGAGTCAGTAAAAACATAACTTTCTGCCGCTGTCGATGTAAAGAAAATTGTAAATGAAATCAAGGGATGAAATCAATGTCATAACCTTAAAAATCCAAGTTGCAAAGTTCATAGAATGAACGTAAATAAAACCAGTTTGAAAATCTTGTTGCTCTCTGTATGGAAATTGGCCAAAAACCTTTGTATTACTCGCTTCGCTGACAGATTTTGTACCCGAGGCTATCCACAACAGAGAGAGAGAGAGAGAGAGAGAGAGAGAGAGAGAGAGAGAGAGAGAGAGACATCATCATGTTGCTCGTTGTTGGCCTTATACTCGCAGCAGCAGCGAGAGACGGCGGTCTACTTTAATGCCAAAAAGCCTACGGGATTTCCACTGGGTGAGCCGAGCTTCGCAGAGCCAGGAGAGTTCCTTTGCTCGAAAGATTTCTTGGTTTTGTTTTACTTCGCTTTTCGGTTCCGGATAATCCTCGTACTCCTCATCCTCAGTCCTCATCCTCAGGCTCGTCTTTATCCTCCTCCTCCTCCTCCTCTTCCTCCGCCTACTCATTCTTTTTACCCCTACTGCTGTTTTCATTGAATCTATTTATTTTTATGATTATTTTTATTTCCAGATAATTATTTTCCTTTTTCTTTTTCTTATGGTATTTTTCATTTGTTCTTTGTTGTTATTATTAATATAATAATAATAATAATAATAATAATAATAATAATAATAATAATAATATACAGTAACGTCCCATTTCTCACATTATACAAAAAAGCGCACATTATCAAGTATTATACTGAAAAATTATTATTATTATTATTATTATTATTATTATTATTATTATTATTATTATTATTTGGGAATTTTGAATATAATTATTTTCCCCGTTTAATAATCCAAACATATGATACTATTATAAAAAAAAAATTTGAAAGTTAAAATCTAACAGAAAAAAAAAATCCCCGTAGGGAGGTATTGCCATCAGTGTACCCCACGCGGTGCACTGTAGGCATCATATGAGGTTCTTAGCAGTGTCCCTTCGGGCCCTGGCTGCAACCCCATTCATATCTTTTACTGTACCTCCGTTCATATTCTCCTTTTCCCATCTTAACCTTTTTCATTACCACGCCCCCTCTGAGGGTTGGTCCTTCCCGCCACGCCCCCCTGCCTTGCATCTGCGAGTAAAATTCCCTTCCAGATTTAAAGGAAAATGTAAAATAAAGAGAAAGAGAATGGGTGTTTTTATTCTTAAGCCCAACCAGTCTAACTAGAGTAGTAGACTATAGGAAGTTACAAGGCGATACTTTTGCATTTTTTCATAAACTTCTCTTGTTAAGAGAATAATGAATACAATTAGAGAATTTCTAATTTTTTCCTAAGGCTTGCTCCCTCCCTTGAAACTGCTGACGCACCCAGAGGGGGGGGGGGCGCCTCCCAGGTTGAGAACCACTGGGCTAAGAAGTCTCTAAAACTTGATGCCACGACAAGAGCGCAAAGTTTGAATCTAAACCTCTTGACAGAATCTCAAAGAAGAGATGCGTCATTCCAGCCTGGACAGTGGTCATGGTAAATGTATGTACAGAACTTCCAGATGGACAAAGGCTCTATGGGTGACCCAGGGACCTTCCAGCCCTATCGCTTCCTGAATCCGGAGGGTCACTGAGGAAGGAAGAACGAACGCTTCCCTTTGGGTAAGGTAAGGGAAGGGGTTCTGGAAAGGGGCCCGTTGCTGGAAGTGGTCGGTGAGGCGCTGGAAATACTCTGTATGGAAAAGTTGATGGAAAAGTCTGAAAAGAAGATGTGAGAACGGTGCTAGATGTTGTGGTAGGTCACTTGAAGGGTCTCCAAGAGAGAGAGAGAGAGAGAGAGAGAATACTGGAATAGAGTACTGGAATAATTCTGGAAGAGAGCGATAAGGGCAGGCTGTTAAAAGGAAGATGTGACAGAAGGCTGTTGGAAGACTTTTTGTAAGAGAGGAGGGTGTACTGGAATTGCCCTAGAAGCTCTCTGGAAAGTAAAGGTGAGGAAAACAAGGAAGAAAAGTCCCTGGAAGGCATAGGAAAGGGAAAGGTCCTGGAAGAGACGAAACAAAAAAAGGTTGCTGGAAGAGAGACAACGTGGAGACGCTACTTGAAGGGGAAAATGAAGATTGGAATGGAAATGGAGAAGAATAAGATAGGGAAGGCTAATGGAAAATATGGAAGTGTAAATGAATGACACGACAAGCGAAGTAATCAAAGAACAATAATATTGCTTCAGAAATGGTGACTGATAAATATCACTGAAGAAAGAGATAAACAATAAGTAGAGAATATACAGTGTGCAGTAAAATTCACATGACAAACAAATATTGCCTCAAAGTTGCCATAAGGAAGACATACATAGAATTAAGGAGAGAGAGAGAGAGAGAGAGAGAGAGAGAGAGAGAGAGAGAGAGAGAGAGAGAGAGAGAGAGAGAGAGAGAGAGAGAGAAAGTTGTACTGTGATGACCTTCCAATGTTGATTGTTCAATGTCTGCTTATTAAATTTAGCAGTTAACCAGAAGGCAACTAACTAATTGCTATTTTAACCTTCTATAAGACTGAGACGTGTCTAGGAGACAGAGTCGTTCGCCAGAATACCTCTGAACCTTCTCTTCATGTCCTCCAGTTCACTTATTTTGAAGGGCCTTCCTAAAGCAGAATTAAGTAAACAATGCGCCGAAACTTCTTCCGCGTAATCGAGTTTTCTGTACAGCCACTACACCATATAATCCAGGCCACCGAAAATAGATGTATATTTCGGTGGTCTCGGTATAATACTGTATGAGCCGCGACACATGAAACTTTAACCACGGTCTGGTGGTGGCCTATGTTATATAGTTGCCAGACGCACGATTATTATGGTTAACTTTAACTTTAAATAAAATAAAAACCACTGCGGTTACAGGCCTACAATTTGGTATGTTTGATGATTGGAGGGTGGATGATGAAGATACCAATTTGCAGCCCTCTAGCCTCAGTAGTTTTTAAGATCTGAGGGCGGACCGAAAAAGTGCGGAGAGAATAAAGTGCGGACGGACAGACAAAGCCGGCACAACAGTTTTCTTTTACAGAAAGCTAAAAACGAGTTATTATGATCAGATATTTTGTACATCAGTTCATGCAAAGCAAAATACACTTAACATCGAGAAAGACCGTGTCTTCTGAAGCACAGACTTTGGAACTTCAAGACTTCAATACTTGAAAACTCAAACTTTAACCTTCGGAGGAAAAGTTAGGGAATTATTTCATGTTACAAGAAAAAATAAAATACCGGAAAACTTCTTACAGGAATTTTCCTTACGTTCAGAAACCATTTTCTGGATGAGTTTGGATTTTTAAATAATTATCTATCTATCTATCTATCATCTGTCTATCTATCTTATGAGAGAGAGAGAGAGAGAGAGAGAGAGAGAGAGAGAGAGGTATCTTCCGGTTCTCTTCAAGTCTTCTGGGGTGAAGGTGTTAGATCTAAGATCTTTTTAATCACAGGTTTGTGACCTAGAATGCATGTCCGCCCTCGTTTTGGGCGTCAGTGCTAACAGTCGCTACAACGAGATCACAGACACACACACACTATATATATATATATATATATATATATATATATATATATATATATATATATATATATATATATATACTCAATTACTCAATTCCTTTAGAGAAAAAAATTATGTATGATTATGAGCTATTTAATCTGAATGTATATTAAATCAATCATTTAGGCCCAAGAGATACATACTTACTTATTTGCATGGAACCCCAAAAAATAAATAAATAAATACATAAAACCCACCAAAACCGATGTTCGGAATTAGTATTTTGGTCGATTTTCCGACAGCAACTCATAAATCGTAAGAGCTCTCTGGGTTACCCTCTATGGTAGGCAGGGCACATAAACTCCTTTTGAATTGGCTGCAGGGAGCAGCGGTAATCCAAATTCTGATTGGCTATCACGTACGTGTATATATATATATATATATATATATATATATATATATATATATATATATATATATATATTTATAAATATATATACAGTATATATATATATTTATAAATATATAGTAGATATATATATTTATATATATATATATATATATATATATATATATATATATATATATATATATATATATATATATAATATAACACTTTCTTTTCAGGGAAAACATTTTATACTTAGATACATGTACGTGGAATCAAATCACGATACAAAACACACACACACATACCTGAGAAAAGGACTTTCCCCTGAAGGAGTGACTTGAAAACTTCGCAGGATTTAACTGCATTCGTTCGGCTTGAGTCGAGTCGCCTGCGGGATTCCACACTGCCTGTAACGATTTCAGGAGAACTTCATTCATTGAAAACTTCCCCGAAAAGAAATTTGTTTTAGGGAGGAAGTCTGATTAAATCCAAATAGTATTATTATTATTATTATTATTATTATTATTATTATTATTATTCAGAAGATAAAAACCTATTCATATGGAACGAGCCCACCAGAGGGGCCACTGACTTGAAATTCAGGTTTCCAAAGAATATTGTTATTATTATTATTATTATTATTATTATTATTATTATTATTATTATTATTATTATTATTATTATTATTATTCAGAAGACGAAACCTATTCATATGGAACAAGCCCACCAAAGGGGCCACTGACTTGAAATTCAGGCTTCCAAAGAATATTATTATTATTATTATTATTATTATTATTATTATTATTATTATTATTATTATTCAGAAGATTATTATTATTATTACTTGATATTATTCCAAAGAATATTATTATTATTATTATTATTATTATTATTATTATTATTATTATTGGGCCACTGACTTGATATTCAAGCTTCCAAAGAATTATTATTATTATTATTATTATTATTATTATTATTATTATTATTCACTCAGAAGACGAAACCTATTCATATGGAACGAGCCCACCAAAGGGGCCACTGACTTGAAATTCAGGCTTCCAAAGAATATGGTGCTCATTAGGAAGTAACAGAAGGTAAAGGGAAATGCAGAAAGAAAAAATGAATTAATAAATTAATAAACAGATAAAAATGTATTAAAATGCAAGAAATGAATAAGTAGGCAAAAATCCATCACCTGACAAAGAAAATGCGAAATAACAGTAACACAGAATCACGTTGTTCATTGTATGACAACGAGAAATATCCATTCAGTGTATAAAAATAAAACTAAAGTTATAGGACGAAGCATTACGTAAAATCTATGTACATGATAAGAATAACATTCAGTGGAAGAAAACCAGAGAAAATACTCCAATATACGCAACAAAAACCTAACACCGACATCGGCGTTACACAAGAGACGAGAGAACGAACATACGAAGGTACAAACTTCCACTTGCGTAACCTCCAGTTGGGCGACGCACGTAACAGTCCTCCCACAATAAAAATTAGGATGCTGAGCGAGTATGATGCCCTCCCGGGGTATCCTATCTCCCAGGGGCCCGCCATCCTACCCTCCCACAGGCCTCTACCACTGATGGATACCCGTACTCGTGCCCTGTGCCCCACACCTTGTAGCATATGTAACAGGGACTGACGAAGGGTGCGATGGTCGGCGTTGGCCTGTGATATAAGAGGCAGTTTGGTGAGAGTGGCCGCCTGGGAGAGGTAGATTTTTGTGTCTGTAGAGTGACGTGACTATGCTATTATTATTATTATTATTATTATTATTATTATTATTATTATTATTATTATTATAACTGACAATACATTGCTATATGCAGGTATTGCTATCGTCATTATTATTATCTTTAGTATTGGAGAGACATTTATCGCGTCTGTAAAGCGAGATGACACTGCTATACAGAAATTTATTATTATTATTATTATTATTATTATTATTATTATCTTGGAAAGGTGCTTATTACGTCCATATAATTGACAAGACACTTCTGTTTACATTTACTAATATTAACATTGTTATTATTATTATAATTTTACTCTTGGAGTGATACTTATTGTCTGTAAAGTGAAATGACACTGTTATACTGATATTAATTATTATTATTATTATTATTATTATTATTAGGCAAGAAAAGATTATTACAAGCAAGGCAGCTCACCTGCCTACAGAGTGATTATTAGGCAATGAAAAGGTTCATCTTCTTCTTCTTAATAATATGTGATAATAAGCAATAATAATAATAGCTCACCTGCCTACATCTTAAAGTGTTGTGACTACGATCAGTTATGTTATGTTACATGACAAGTTTTTTTTAATGACGTAACACTTTATGAAGACACACGTTGATAGTATGAAAAAAAATAACATCATTAGTGATGAATTAAAGGCAATTTGTGTTAGGAATGAAATTTAATTGAGTTGTTTTGGGAACTAATTTGGATGTTTAAGTGAAATAGTTATTCGACAATGGTGTCCTATAGAACGTATAGGTGTGTGTGTGTGTGTGTGTGTGTGTGTGTCTCTCTCTCTCTCTCTCTCTCTCTCTCTCTCTCTCTCTCTCTCTGTCTCTCTATATATATATATATATATATATGTATATATTTATATATATATATATTTATATATATATATATATATATAAGTATAAATATCCACATATATATACATATATATATACATATATATGAACATATATATACATACATGTATGTACAATATATGTAATATATTTTATATATATATATATATATATATATATATATATATATATATATATATATATATATATATATATATATACTGTACATATACATATTCAAAAAAACATATCCAGTCACACGCAAATACATACATACATACATACACACGGAGCTATTCGAAGTACGTTCCGTCTATCTATCAATATATCTAAAACCTGATTACCTCAAAATTACCAAGGTTAAGATACAGAAGTGGCCTATCAGTGATAAGGCTTCGAGTGACCCGATTATCAGAAACTAATTACTCAATGTCATGTGGACTCCTAATCATCTATTTGTTTGTATTAAAAAAGAAAACATCGTGACGCCAGCTTCAGTAACCATAAATCAATCAATCAATAAAGAAAAATAATATCTTTTCAGCGTTTCATACCAAAGGCGGAACTAGTTTCAAATGAATGTTTTGTATGTTGAGGAGATAGTTTCTTGACCGATACTGATACGTTTTGGAACTTTCTCACTTCCTTCTTGTTTCCCCCCGCGTATTATGTCGCTTTTACCTTATTTTCCCCGTTTTCTTCCGGTCTGGGCTATACAGGGGTATTAGGTTTCATAATATATCCTGCTTTTTGTTCATAGATATAAATATATATATAATATTTTATATATATATATATATATGTATATATATATATATATATATATATATATATATATATATATATATATATATATATATATATATATATATTACTCTGCAGGTTTCCCATTACAGGATGCCTGAGAAAGGTTCAGTCTTCTTACATATTCTTTAGGATGCGTTTGCAAGATACCCTCCATTTCTTGTCCTTAGCAGACTGAAATTTATATATACATACATATATATATAATATAATATATATATATATATATATATATATATATATATATATATATATATATATATATATATATATGTATACATATAATTCAGCTATATATAAACACTTACACACCTATATAATACATATATATATATATATATATATATATATATATATATATATATATATATTACCCCCTATACAAACAATAAATCTATAAGTCAACATGACCACAGATAAATCTATAGAGAGAGAGAGAGAGAGAGAGAGAGAGAGAGAGAGAGAGAGAGAGAGAGAGAGAGAGAGAAGAGAATCCATTCCACGCTCTCATTACACAACAAGAGTCTTTCCCAATTTATGTAGCATCTTTCTGTTACTCTCTTTTCTCCCCCTCAACAGACCCAGAGAAACAAGACAAAAGAATCAAGAAGAGGAAGAGAAGAATCGGAAGAATGTTGGTCGTGGCGTTCTTGGTCCTGATTGTGACGTATCTATACTTGAACACCCGAAAACCAAAGGGATTTCCACCTGGTATAGTATTCCATTTGATTTTTTCCAGTTGTTTTATTTAATTATTTTTTTGCTAGGATTTTATTTTTATCATAATAATAATAATAATAATAATAATAATAATAATAATAATAATAATAATAATAATAATAATACCTGTTGCTTTATAAAAAATGTGAATGTAATTGCCAATTGCTTTAGTAAATTTGGCATTACTTTGATTTATTACGATAAAAATTATATTAATACTAGTCTAAATCACTTATTCTAATGTAATTAACAATAATAATTCTCTTTATAAATAATGAATTTATTTGACAATTTTTTTTAATAAATTACGTATGAATTTAATTTAATATGATAAAAATCATATTATTGATACTACTAATGCAACTTGATGCTAAATATTTTGGAATATTACTATTATCATTACTGGGTTAGGAATCAATCTCTATAAGTATTCCTTTTTAAGAGACTCACGAAAAGGCTCAACGATACAAAAGAAGTAAAATTGGCAGCTTATCTTCCTAAATCCGCGCGAAAATTCTTCTTAGATTGATCCCTAGTCGGGGTCGCTGTTTTCATTTCACCTCTTCCAGGTGTTGCTAACTATTCCTTGCTCTCTCATCTCCACACATTACTGCCGATGATTATTATTTTTATCGTGTTATCTTATATATCTAGATTGTGTGTATAGTATTTGTGTATTCCATGCATATGGCCCCGAGCTGAAATAAAGGATATTATTATTATTATTATTATTATTATTATTATTATTATTATTATACACCTCAACATTAAATGAATAATGTAAAAGAATATTTTCCTTTAAGACCCTCAGATAATTCCTTGACACGTTTTTATAAATACTGGTTTATGTTTCATCACTATGCGTTCGTTTGTACGTCCTCTCTCTCTCTCTCTCTCTCTCTCTCTCTCTCTCTTTTTCTCTTGTTGTGTGTGCTTTTCAGGCAACAGAGGGCGTTTCCTTTCTATTAATTTCTGTTAATTCCCATTAGCGTTTGTTTAATGCGCATTTCTAGAGACGGGGAAGATCCTTTGTGTTGTGTTAGAGCGTTTGTTTAATTCGTATCTTAATGTGTCATTTCATTTTTATAAGACGGTTATTTAAGCATGCACAGAACTACTCCATTTATCTTAATGCTATTTTCGTTAAGGTGACGTGTTATTGTGATGGAAGTGTTCCTTACTTTAGGGTGTCATGCCTCTAGAGTGTTGCTTACTTCAGGGTGTCAAACCTCTAAAGTGTTCCTTGCTTAAGAGTGTCATTACTCTAAAGTGTTCCTTACTTTAGGGTGTCATACCTCTAAAGTGTTCCTTACTTTAGGGTGTCATTACTCTAAAGTGTTCCTTACTTTAGGGTGTCATACCTCTAAAGTGTTCCTTACTTTTGGGTGTCATACATTTAAAGTATTCCTTACTTTAGGGTGTCATACCTCTAAAGTGTTCCTTACTTTAGGGTGTCACACATTTAAAGTATTCCTTATTTTAGGGTGTCATACCTCTAAAGTGTTCCTTACTTTTGGGTGTCATACATTTAAAGTATTCCTTACTTTAGGGTGTCATACATATAAAGTATTCCTTACTTTAGGGTGTCATACATTTAAAGTATTCCTTATTTTAGGGTGTCATACCTCTAAAGTGTTCCTTACTTTAGGGTGTCACACATTTAAAGTATTCCTTACTTTAGGGTGTCACATTTAAAGTGTTCCTTACTTTAGGTGTCATACATTTAAAGTGTTAACTTACTTTAGGGTGTCATACATTTAAAGTATTCCTTACTTTAGGGTGTCATACCTCTAAAGTGTTCCTTACTTTAGGGTGTCATACATTTAAAGTATAACTTACTTTAGGGTGTCATACCTCTAAAGTGTTCCTTACTTTAGATTGTCATACCTCTGAAGTGTTCCTTAATTTAGGGTGTCATACCTCTAAAGTGTTCCTTACTTTAGGGTGCCATACCTCTAAAGTGTTCCTTACTTTAGGGTGTCATACATTTAAAGTGTAACTTACTTTATGGTGTCATACCTCTAAAGTGTTCCTTACTTTAGGGTGTCATACATTTAAAGTATAACTTACTTTAGGGTGTCATACCTCTAAAGTGTTCCTTACTTTAGATTGTCATACCTTTGAAGTGTTCCTTAATTTAGGGTGTCATACCTCTAAAGTGTTCCTTACTTTAGGGTGTCATACCTCTAAAGTGTTCCTTTAGGGTGTCTCCTTACTTTACGAATTGTTTCACTGTACTGAAGTGTTCCTTCCCTTTCGGGAGTTATACTTTAAAGTAAGGAAACACCATCAGAACAATCCTGCAATAGATGATAACAATCTTTCTTTGTCTTAGAAAGCATTTTGTGCATCTTAAATCACCATTTCGAGAATCTCTCATCTGTTATAAATTCGGGGAGAAAATATCAAAGCCTTCGTACGAATTAAAATAAAAAGCTATTTTCATGGATCTAAATTAAGCCTCGGAAATCTTAAAAGTTTCAAAATTTCAAACGAAGATGCAACGCATTACTACCCTTGTATTTTAATGATTTACTTACATTTTTATCTATTTATTTATCAGTTTGTTAATTTATCATTTTCTTTTCCAATAACTGGTCTCTTCTTTCTGTGTTTCCTATTTCGTTCTGTTACTTCTTTCAAATGAACACCATAATATTCTCCGGAAGCTTGAATTTCAAGTCAGTGGCCCCTATGATATGCTTGTTCCATTTGAATAGGGTTCATCTTCTTAATACTACTACTACTACTACTCTACTCTTCTTAATACTACTACTACTACTACTACTACTAATAATAATAATAATAATAATAATAATAATAATAATAATAATAATAATAATGGCTGTCTCACGGCATTTAATTTATACAGTCTTTTCTCTATTCAAATAAAGAAAGAAAAGACTGTATAAATTAAATGCCGTGGAAACAGCTATGATTTTTAATGCAACTGCCCTCAGAGAAGGTCTCCTTCCTAATAATAATAATAATAATAATAATAATAATAATAATACGATAACATTTTCCATTTACCTACTAACGAATCAAGTTACAACAATCAGCCACCATAGACAGTCATTTGTTTCCAGTGGCAATACAATAACAACCGCGAGATTCTGTCCGCAGCGGCGAGGTTACACAATAAAAATAAAGAACGCTTTCGCAGTCCCCGATATATAAATATAAAGAAGCTACTGCCACAATCTACCTCCAGCTCCGAGGTGAGGTATATACACTCTGCTGTG
>NC_089761.1:35456772-35471772 GCF_040412425.1 Macrobrachium rosenbergii | reverse complement strand
TGATTCCTGCATTTTATAGATGGGGTGAGGAAGCAATAGGCCACCAGTCTAATTTACTTATGTACCCCAGGAAAGAGTAAGATAAAGAAAAATTAAGGAAAGTGAATTAGGATTTAGACCTTTTGCAAGAGCAAAACCCTTTAGGTTAGTTATAATAATAATAATAATAATAATAATAATAATAATAATAATAATAATAATAATAATAATAATAATAATAATAATTATTATTATTATTATTATTCTTGAAGACTTACTATATCAATAGTCTAGTTTCTTATCTTTTCCCAGGTCCCTCTTGACAGGTCAACTATGAATGCAAATGTCTTCTTATCTGACATGACAAAAACGAATAAAATATCTTTCTTGGCAGGTCAAAAATGGCGTCAGGTATCTTCTTTCTCGACCGATGAAAAGTAAGGTAAAGTCTACTCTCTCTTGACAGGTCAAGGTGGGCGTCTCTAACGTCAATATCCTGTGGGCGCTGATGGGCGGAGCCAGATTCAACCGAAATGACCCGGAACTGACGTATCTTGTCGATCGACTCAATCAGGTGTTCAGGGCTGGCGAGGTGAGTCGTGTTTGCATCTCTCTCTCTCTCTCTCTCTCTCTCTCTCTCTCTCTCTCTCTCTCTCTCTCTCGCTGCCCCAGCAAGTGGTCTGATTGTCGCCGATGATGAGTGGGCGTTGCAGATTGACGTGGGTAATTATATTGATCTTGACAGCTAATGAGTTTCGACTGATGACTTTTTCAGAGTGGGGTATTGTTTATGTACGTGTGTCTATTTTCCCCTCACCCTGGAAACAGACGGATCTTGATTCTCATTGCTGATTGGTTCCAGAAATGTCAGACGAAGCGGTCAAGAGATTCACCTTCTTCCCTCTGAACCTCCTTCCTCACCAATGTCCCGCACTTCTCTCTCTCTCTCTCTCTCTCTCTCTCATTTCCAGACGTGTTACCGATTGGTTTGTAAGCGTGCTTATGTGCATGATTGTTTAACAAGTGCGATCTGTCGTGGTAAAATAAATTATGAAATCTTCATCTCTTGATGACACAGCGTAATGGAGACGGGGGGAACATTCTAAAATCCATCCGTGATTTATTGTCTTAACCCACTACTTTGTACCTGTAACAAATGTACTTCATTCAGCTTCTCACAGCACTTCATCCCTGTAGACGATTCATAGGCAGCCATCAATATTCCAGATTCCCTCGTCTTAGATTCCCTTTTCCACCGAATTAAGCACTCTCCTGTACTCTAAAACATGTTTTGTTTTAATCGTTAAAATGTTTAATTGTTCCATAGCATCCTTCACATTACCCCTCTGTTGATTTTTAGTTTTCTGTAAAAGAAAACTATTGTGCCGGCTTTGTCTGTCCGTCCGCACTTTATTCTGAACGCCCTCAGATCTCAAAAACTAATGAGGCTAGAGGGCTGCAAATTGGTATGTTGATCATCCACCCTCCAATCATCAAAGATACCAAATTGCAGCCCTCTAGCCTTAGTAGTTTTTATTTTATTTAAGGTTAATATTAGCTGTAATCGTGCTTCTGGCAACGATATAGGAGAGGCCACCACCAGGCCGTGGTTAAAGTTTCACGTGCCGCGGCTCATACAGCATTATACTGAGACCACCGAAAGATAGCTCTATTTTCGGTGGCCTTGATTATACGATGTACAGAAAACTCGGCTGCGCCGAAGTTTACTTGTTTTTTCGCACATACTCTTCTTACGTTCTTTGCCAACTGTACAAATATGCGCGCACATGAATTGTGTCGTTCAATATCTTTTTTTATTATTAGAGATTCAATATCTTTTTTATTATTAAAGATTCAATATCTTTTTATTATTAGAGATTCAATATCTTTTTTTTATTATTAGAGATTCAATGTCTTTTATTATTAGAGAAAGGCGTAAATTTACGATATATCGACTATTTTATGTACTAATTGCGTCTTTTACGTAAATACTCGGCCGGCAAAGTAGGTTAAACGACTGTTTGATGTTTACATTCCTTAGACGTGGTATAGTCAGAATTGCCAACTCGCCAGGTTTTAGACGAAGAAAAACTATCGTCAATTTACTATTATGTGTTATTTAACGATATAAAAATGATAAATAATGAAGCTTTGTTTCTTATTCTCTTAAACTGTCCTTAGAATCGTCGTATACTTCTCAATGATAACAAGAAATTCTCATTTTTCTGTTGGTATTGTTCACATTTTTTGAACCGGTGCAGTCAGAATTGCCAACTTGCCCGGTTTTGGACGAAGAAAAATCACGTAAATGTATCACTTGATGTACGATTTTTCAAGCTAGAGATAATAAATAATTAAAATTTGTCTTTTATACTTTTACGTGCCAATTGAATCGCTTTATACTTCTCAGTGACAACACACGAATAACTACTGTTTTGTTGGCAGTCCAGAATCTACGTGGCGTCAAGTTGGACAAGGAATTTTTGGTGTGGGTGAAACTGATCGTCACCTGACATTATAAAATCCTAATTAACATTATATTAACTTAAAATATTGACTTGTAATTGAACGTTATTCTTTTAGAAAGCTACTCTAGTTATTCCATTAGATCTGAGTCTCTAGTTTACGAGAAATAAAGAATTTTAACATATATCTGAGACCCTTACTCCCCCGCGTATCAGAATGCTGTCGTCCATCCAACAGATGGCGTTAGCTCCTTCATTTTGAACAAAAATACATCGAATTCCCTCTCTGGAGAAAGGACTAGATAGTGGCCACGTGGTCGCCATATCAATACGCTAATCTTATGATGAAATTGAATTATAATCTTAATTTTCACGCATTTTAATACGTTTTGTGAACTAATGATGGTAAAATATGTTATTTGAAATGTATCTGTCCTTTCAACAATAAATGATCGAATATGTGATTGACATGGCATACCTGAATTTTAGTTTTTAAAATTTATCAACCATTTTATAATATGTAACGATGATATTTCTGTTGATAATTGGTTACTCATATAATCAGCGTGGTAGTATAATCTAGCATGCCATGCAATTGCTCGGTTTTCTGCAATTATCATGAAACTCGTCAATTGTTGCAAACCTATTTAAGCACTGCATTTGCTTCCTACACGCTTTTGCAAGCGTTATGAAAATGATACTGTTTCAGATTCTCAAGCAAGTATAAGGACAAGAGACCTACTCTTATTTATTTCCGTCTTTGCCAAATCTAGATACAACCCCTATTAAACATCAGATCTGGGTATTTTTACAGCCCTTCGTTGGGTCAGCCGGTAGAGCTGCGGACTGTCACTCGACGGGCCGGAGTTCAATTCCCCCGGCCGGCTGATGAAGAGTTAGAGGAATTTATTTCTGGTGATAGAAATTCATTTCTCGCTATAATGTGGTTCGGATCCCACAATAAGCTGTAGGTCCCGTTGCTAAGTAACCAATTGGTTCTTAGCCACGTAAAATAAGTCTAATCCTTCGGGCCAGCCCTAGGAGAGCTGTGAATCAGCTCAGTGGTCTGGTAAAACTAAGGTATACTTAACTTTTTTTGGGGTATTTTTACGGCAATGTGAAGGATGCTATGGATGCATGGTTTGGAAGAAAATGTAAAAGAACAATTAAACGTTTTAATGATTGAAGCAAAATATCTTTTAGAGCACAGGAGAGTGCTTAATTTGGTGTAAAGACGAGTCTGAGACAATGGCATCTGGAATACTGATGGCTGCCTGTTATCTACAGGGATGGAGTACTGCGAGAAGTTAAATGAAGTACATTTGGCATAGGTGCGAAGTAGTGGTGTAAGACAACAAGTCACGGATGGATTTTGGAATGTCCCTCCACCCCCCCGTCTTTATTACGCAATATCATGGAGAGATGATTATTCCATTATTTATGAGTAACATCACAATTACGTCAGAGGCTGCTGCTGGAGTCTCCGGAAATAGCATACGTCCGGTTCTACGAAACAGGTCTATAAGACGTGAACGAAAAAAACCGTGGAAAGGAAACGAAGCCTCATCTGTGCAAGTGACTAGGCAATTACAAGGACCCCTTTGAAAGTATAAAACTACCCTTAATAGCAGGCTGCGCCTTACGTTTGCCCTCAAAATCTGATTAATGGTGATTGTATCCCTAACCTTTCCTTTGACTCACACTCTGATTTCTCCTCTTCATTAACGAGTTTTTAGCAGAGAGATGAATAAAACTCGATTTCCCCAATTATAAGGCTGTTTCTCCATACACCTAGGACCTTTAATCACAGAGTTTTCCCCTGAGGATAATAGGGATGGAGTTTCTCCTATTACAAACTTGCTTTTTTTTCATTTCCTGGTCTGTGATTTTGTAAGACGGTGGTCCTTCAACTTTTTTGGGCTAGGTGTCTATGGGAAGATGGGTGATGAATAAGTAATATATATATATATATATATATATATATATATATATATATATATATATATTATATATATATATATATATATATATATATATATATAATTATGTATATACATATGCTCTTTCATGTAAAATCTATGGTTTTTTTAAATGTTAAAAAAATTGATTTGTGCAAAAATGCGTTTGGGTAGTAGTTTGAAAGTGCAAATATATGCAATGCATTAGTTAGATCTACACCTGGAGTAAGCAATCTGGTCATCAGACAAGGTGGACATAAAAAGACTAGAATCAGTACAGGCAAGAACACCCAAAATTTCTGATTGACAAACTAATTCTGTCAGTCAGTAATTTGGGATGTCAAAGGAGGCTTGAATGCCTCAATTCATAATACCAGCTGAAGTGGTGAATAGCATCGCTAGTGGCTAGTTCAAGAACAGTTTAGACAGAATAGATAGAAGAGTAGCCACCCACATGTGATTTATTTATTATTTACCTTACTTGCTTAAATGTGTCTCCTTTGACAGGTCAGTAAGTCTTTGAGGTGCATCTATAAAGTATATGAACATGAGAATATGTAAATACATGGAATGAACCAGGTGTGAGGATATCAGTATGTTGCAACACCTTACATAATAATCTTCTGTAAAGGAGAAGGATGCTGACACAAACCCCTCTAGGGAGCAGGAACTTTGTGGGATCACCACCTTGAGGGAGAACTAAGTTTGCAGGATCGTCTCTTAAGAGAAGGAAGCTATAGGATCACATCCAGAAAAAGCACAACAAATATATTTGTACTCGCATTAATAATAATAATAATAATATTAATAATAAAAAATAATAATAATAATAATAATAATAATAATAATAATAATAATAATAATAATAATAATAATAATAATAAATATTTACGTGTTCTTTCCCAGGTTGGAGGAAGCATCGTGGAGGTTTTCCCTTTCCTGCGTTACGTGATGCCGAAGACCTCCAGGTTTGGGATTGTCATGGACGGTTTCGAACTCGTGAACAAGTTTATTGAGGTAGGTCCGTGTTTTCTTTTTAATATTACTTTCTTACCTCTGAGATAATGGGTTTCAAAACCTATGTATTCTTGTTTTAGTTGCATATATATATACACACATATAATATATATATATATATATATATATATATATATATATATATATATATATATAATATATATATATATATATATATATATATATATATATATATATATATATATATATATATATATATATATATATATATATATATATATATATATATATATATATATATATATATATATATATATAGAGAGAGAGAGAGAGAGAGAGAGAGAGAGAGAGAGAGAGAGAGAGAGAGAGAGAAATTTATAATTCCAAAATTGGCACCTTGATGACTTATATCATCTCTCATTTCATTTTGGTAGAATTACTAATGGGAAACATAGCCACAATTTCTCTCTCTCTCTCTCCACTTAAATATGTAGTGGCTGAATTCAACACCACACAGAGCATGTAGGTGTGAAAGAGCTAAGGAAATTTCCAAGCAGAAAACTTGTCCAGTGGTCCGTCATAGATTCTGTAACGAATAGCAGCTGTGTCGTCTGCACGCGAGATAAAAAGACAAACGTGATTGTCCTGCAAAATATGAATGACTGAGTGTGGTGAGAGAGAGAGAGAGAGAGAGAGAGAGAGAGAGAGAGAGAGAGAGAGCTTATTCTTTAGAGAGAAGAGTTGGTCAGGCAGACATGCCTGAAGAGAGAGAGCAGAGAGAGAGAGAGAGAGAGAGAGAGAGAGAGAGAGAGAGAGAGAGAGAGAGAGAGAGAGACACTATACCTGAATGGAAGGGTCGGTTAGACAGGCCCTTGAAATGTTCAAAGGTTTATAGACTCAGCAGCCAAGGTACTTGTAACCTTTACATATAGAAGGGAACTTGCATTCTTTAAAGATAGATAGATAGACAGATAGACAGACTGAACCATAAGGGCCCCTTAAAAATCCGTGATGTAGGGTGTGAAGTCAGCAACCCCATCCCATAAAAATTTACATAAAAACGAAATAGTAGGTCCATCACTCACACCTCCCTCCCTCCCTCCCCCGCAACTAAACTTTTATTCCTTTTTTTTTAACGAATAATATTTATAACGGAGCAGAAGAAAAACCTTCCTGTCCGTAACTTTTACGACAAACTTTGCAGTGTGATTGGAATTTTCGTTCGCTCGAAGTGGAAAGTTACATTTTTGGACTCTTTGTTTAATTGACTGACATAATGAACAGAAACCAAAAAACTGCATAAAAACATTAATCGATGATGCCAATCGGAAATGAGATAGTAATTGTATCTTCTAAAAAATATACTTTGACATAAAAAAATTTGATATCAGCAGAAGTATTTTATACTAAGCTCTAAATATTTGATTTTTCGATGTAAATTCTATTTATTACCTAACTGAGAGTTATGAAACAATATTTTCATCAATGAATTTAATAATGCTAATTATTTACAATTTACAGTTCGATGGAGCTGGCCCACTCATTAAGATGATGATTTTATTTACAAAGAATGTAGTAACATCTCAATTTAGCGTACTTCTCTACTTATCAACTACCATATTTTGATCATTTCCTCCTATGCCACCATTTTAGATGTGATAAATTTGTTAAAATATCTCTTGAACTGATTTTAGTTTTCTGTAAAAGAAAACGATTGTGCCGGCTTTGTCTCTCCGTCAGCCCTTTTTCTGTCCGCCCTCAGATCTTAAAAACTGCTAAGGCTAGAGGGCTGCAAATTGGTGTGCTAATCATCCACCCTTCAGTCATCAAACATACCAAATTGCAGCCCTCTAGCCTCTGTGGTTTTTATTTGATTCAAGGTTAAAGTGAGCCATAATCGTGCGTCTGGTAACGATATAGGTTAAAGTTTCATGGACCGCTGCTCATACAGCATTATACCGAGACCACCGAAAGATATCTATTTTCTGTGGCCTTGATTATACGCTGTACAGAAAACTCGATTGCGCTGAAGAAACTTCGGCGCAATTTTTACTTAAGTCTAAAGTACAGGCTAGTTTAGGTTAGGAACTATGTATAATTGCTTTAAAATATCTAGAAAATAATCAAGTGCAGGCTATGGTATAAGGTTTTGGTTATTTATTGGACTTCCTTACTTATTAGAAAGGCCAGACCCCCAGAAGTGTCCGGTAAATTGAGGTGCAACTGTATCCATCAAATCTATATTACGAATATTTCGAAATTTTCAGAAAGCGGTTGAAGAACACAAGAGAACTTTGGACCAGGATAATCCCAGAGACTTCATTGACATATATCTGATTGAGATGCTTAAGAACAACTGCAACAGCAACAATAATAATAATAATAATAACGACAATGAACAAAATTATGATAAAGAAAAGGAATCTCGTGTCACGTTTTCAGGTGAGTTAAGAAAGATTAGTAAAAAATATTAGAAGTTCAGTTTGACATATAACATGATTTTTAATTTTTCTTGATCTTAAGAAAATTGGCAATATTTTTTCATCTTCTCTCTCTCTCTCTCTCTCTCTCTCTCTCTCTCTCTCTCTCTCTCTCTCTCTCTGCTTCCTTTTCCATTTCTCCACTATTCTTAGTAATAAACCTCACCTTTTCTATGTCTTTCTTCGTCAAAATATTTAGCATCCTGGCTAATACTCTCCCACACGTGCTTAAAACCATTCATCCAAACACCACCTGTCACTCCTTATCTCTCTCTCACTGACAGAGAAACAGCTGATCGCCCTCTGCAACGATGTCTTCGCAGCCGGGACGGAGACGGGATCCGCCTCCGTGTCCTTCGCTGTTTTGCTGTCGTGTCTAAATCCTGAAGCGACCAAGAGGCTCCGCGACGAGCTGGATTCTGTCGTGGGCCGAGATCGCCTGCCATCTGTCGACGACAGACCGAAGTAAGTTTTCGATTCAGTGGTTCTGTTTTTATTTTCTGTAAAAGAAGACTGTTGTGCCGGCTTTGTCCGACCGCTCCGCGCTTTTTCTGTCCGCACTTTTTTCTGTCTGCAGTTTTTTCTGTCCGCACTTTTTTCTGTCCGTACTTTTTTCTGTCTGCACTTTTTCTGTCAGCACTTTTTCCTGTCCGCACTTTTTTCTGTCCGTACTTTTTTCTGTCTGCACTTTTTCTGTCAGCACTTTTTCTGTCCGCACTTTTTTCTGTCCGTACTTTTTTCTGTCTGCACTTTTTCTGTCAGCACTTTTTCCTGTCCGCACTTTTTTCTGTCTGCAGTTTTTTCTGTCCGCACTTTTTTCTGTCAGCACTTTTTCTGTCTGCACTTTTTTCTGTCCGCACTTTTTTCTGTCTGCAGTTTTTTCTGTCCGCACTTTTTTCTGTCCGCACTTTTTTCTGTCCGCACTTTTTCTGTCCGCACTTTTTTCTGTCTACACTTTTTTCTGTCCGCACTTTTTCTGTCCGCACTTTTTTCTGTCCGCACTTTTTTATGTCCGCACTTTTTCTGTCCGAACTTTTTCTGTTCGCACTTTTTTCTGTCCTTACTTTTTCTGTCCGCACTTTTTTCTGTCCGCACTTTTTTCTGTCCGCACTTTTTCTGTCCGCCCTCAATCTTAAAAACTACTGAGGATAGAGGTCTGCAAACTGGTATGCTGATCATCCACCCTCCAATCATCAAACATAACAAATTACAGCCCTCTAGCCCCAGCAGTTTCTATTTTATTTACGGTTAAAATTAGCCATAATCGTGCGTCTGGCAACGATATATGATAGGCCACCACCGGGCCGTGGTTAAAGTTTCATGGGCCGTAGCTCATACAGCATTATACCGAGATCACCGAAAGATAGATCTGTTTTCGGTGGCCTTGACTAAACACTGTACAGAAAACTCAATTGCGCCGAAGGAACTTCGGAGCATTATTTACTTTTTTTATTTCTAAAGTTGTCAGAGTTTGGGAAAACAGAAGAAGGTAGAGAAAAGAAGTCTGTTCTTTGATCTAACACGCTGTCAGAGCTGGGAAAACGAGAGAAGGTAGAACGTTCCGAACGTAGGTATTTGAGGACGAAGGGATAATGTGCGATTTTTTTTTCTTAATTTTATTTTTATACGTATTTCAAATTATACTTAATATCATATGATGCTGTAAGAGTTGGGGAAAACAGGAGACGGTAGAACATTCCGAACGAAGGCATTAGAGGCCCTAGGGGATATGAATGAATTTTATTGGCTTTTAATTTTAGATTTGGTTAAAATCGTATTTAATATGTGATGTCGGGGGAAAGGCTAACTCAGGTTAGCATTTTACTTTAATATTTGATTCTATCTGTTAGAGAAAAATAATTAATTCTAGTAAGGGGAAAAAATCTGTTATTATTTTGACATAAACGTAGAAATGTGTCTTGAGAGCCAGCTATAATACGTGAAAATTTCACGTATTATAGCTGGAACCCCTTTCGTTCCTTTTACTGTACCTCCGTTCTCACTCTCTTTCTTCCATCTTACTCTCCACTCTCTACTATCAACTGATTCATAGTGCAACTGTGAAGATTTCCTCCTTTTACACCTTTCAAACCTTTTACTGTCAATTTCCATTTCAGAATTGAATGACCTCATATGTCCCAGTGCTTGGCCTTTGGCCTAAATTCTACATTCAATTCAATTCAATTCAATTCATCAGAATGCATGGAAGTGAAAAACTCATCATATTTTGTTATTGAAATTACATAAGATCATCTTTTGTCATTTAATTCTGTAAGCTGATAAATACCTCGCGTTGTTTTAGAACAGTGGTTCTTAACCTGGGGTACCTGTACCCACAAAGGCACGAAACCTTAAATCTGGGGTTACGAGACAATAACCAGCAAGGTTTGTATCACTAATCCTATCACTAATCCTTTTCATATGTTTGTATTATATTTATATTGGATGGGGGTACGAGAAAATTTTCATAAGATATTAAAGGGTACGGGCACTGAGAAAAGTCAAGACCCACTGTTTTGAGGGTATAGTTGAAGATATAATTACTGTAGATAAACTCGCGTTGTTTTAGAGTATAGCTGAAGATCTAATTACTATTGATAAACTTTTTTTTTATTAATTTTTTTGCTAAATATAATATAAAATCAGCTTATCTAATTTAATGGTGATGGTAAACATGGCATACGCGGAAATTTACTTTATAACCAAATTAAAGGGAATAACTTTTTTTAATTTCATTTTTAATTTACTTTAAAACCAATCTTAAATGTATAATTTTTAAAACATTTTATTTGTCTAGCACCTCGAGAAGATCCTCAATTTCCAGATTCAGATAAACAGTTTTAATCATTTTATTGATCTACCATCTCGAGAAGATCCCCAGTTTTATCAGCAAATCAACCATTTTATCAGGCTCCTAAAAACTCGAGTTCTTTCTGTATCTAACAAACATCTCTCTCAAGATATGAGTAAAAATCTGATTGTTTTATTGACATTTAAAAAAAAGATATTATTCTTTTAAAGTGAAGATTAAAAACGAACTCTCCTCCTCACACATGGATAAATATTTCTGTTCTTTTGTGCTGGGAAATAAAATTCTCCGTCGAGTATATAAAGAAAAACTGTTTTTCATTTAAGATAAAAATCTGATACTTTTAGATACAGTCAGTTAAAGGCGAGGGTCTGTTGTCGAGATGAAAATTAAAAAGATACACACCATATATATATCTATACACACACATATACATATATATATAAATATATATATATATATATATATATATATATATATATATATATATATATATATATATATATATATATGAAATATAAAAACACCGTATCGTGATTCTCAGTCGTCTACAAAAAGGATCCCCAGTAATACTCTTGATTAAAAAGACAAAATGCATTTGTATATTTTTCTACAAATACATCTCGTCTTTCTAATCAAGATTATTACTGTGGATCCCACTGTAAATATATAGATATACATGTATGCATACATGTATATATATATACATACACATACATATATTATGTATATATATACATATGTGTATAATTATATATATATAAAGACAATAGACAACTACCCTTAAAAGAGGTGGTACCTGAGTTTGCTGACCTTCCCCTTAGCGAATCTAACGCAAAACAGTCAAATAACCACTAGGTACTGAATTCAAGACTAAGGTCAACATAGGGACTATGGATTATGAGCAGACACTGCCCAATCACTCCCCGCCCATTCTCGAGCAGGAAATAAATATAATATATATATATATATATATATATATATATATATATATATATATATATATGTATGTATGTATATATATGAACATATACACACACACACACACACACAAATATATATATATATATATATATATATATATATATATATAATATTACTCTGAATCATTTCTTTCAGCCTGGTGTACACAGAGGCCTTCCTATCCGAAGTCTTTCGATTCAGGGGCGTTGCACCATTCACTGTACCTCACAGTGCCCAGAGGGACACCACACTTCAGGTTAGTTCACTGTCATGTCGTTGAAATCCACAACAGATTTCTTTGTAAAAAAAAGGCTTTCGGTGGTGAACAAATGATGGCTTTATTTCCTTTCTCTCTGTCTGTCTGTCTCGTGAGACTATGTATACATACACTCATATATATATATATATATATATATATATATATATATATATATATATATATATATATATATATATATATATATATAATATATATATATATATATATATAATATATATATATATATATATATATATATACATATATATGTATATATAAATATAAATATATATATATATATATATATATATATATATATATATATATATATATATATATTAGAATTGTAGGCTAATTCAGCAAAATAACATACAAACCAGTTATTTGTAGTATGAACATATCAAAAAGTTCAACTTAGTATTTAAAATATTTACTAAATTTGCTAAATAAATACTTATTAGTTCCAGCAGATAAATAAATATTTATTTATATACTGACTTATTTTTTTATTTATTTACCTTCTGTGTTCCCAGGGCTACAATATCCCAGCCAAGACGATGGTGCTAAACAACCTGTACAGCATCCTGATGGACAAGGAGTACTGGGGTGACCCAGAGAACTTCCGGCCGGAGAGATTCATCAACCCAGATGGCACCTTGAGGAAAGACGAGCGTCTCATCATCTTCGGCAAAGGTCACTCTTCAAGGGAGTTTTTTAATCATTTCTTTTAACCTTTTATATAAAGTTGAGTAGTAGAGTCAGCTGGTCTGTGTCAGTGGATGATGAATGGTTGGGAGGAATGTGTGGAGGGATCGATTCCTTATTTGGCAGTGGGATGGAGGGGGTAAGATGGTTGTGTGTATGTATATATGATTTGTGTGTATGTGGTTGTGAGAGATATTTCACGTATGTACTTGTTTAATGAGATTATGGAATTATACACACTAATGCACACAGTCACACACACATATGTATATATACACACATATATATGTATACACAAACTCACACACACACATATATATATATATATATATATATATGTACCGATATACTGGTAACTTAAAAACGACAGGTATCCAACAAAAACATCGACATGAATCATTTAATTCTTCTCAATCCCAATAACTGATGTTTTATTTTTATTTGCCCCTCGTCTTTGCTTACTCTTGACAAAATAATCCAGAAAATAACCTGGACTAACATTTGTCTATTTTTAAAGGCCCTCAATTTCCGCCCTGCAGGACGCCGCGTGTGCCTTGGGGAGTCCCTGGCAAGGATGACCCTCTTCCTGCTCTTCACCTCCTTGATGCAGAAGTTCGACTTCGAGCTGGATCCTTCCGTTCCTGTGGAGGATACGGAGGGCATCGCAGGATTCACCCTAGGACCTCCTCCCTTCCAAGTCTTAGCCACGAGTCGATTTTGAAGGAATTAAGGGAATGCATTTTTGGTAGAGGAGCATTTCTGTAAATTTAAGGGTATGGCTTAGAGAGAGAGAGAGAGAGAGAGAGAGAGAGAGAGAGAGAGAGAGAGAGAGAGAGAGAGAGAGAGAGAGAGAGAGAGAATGTTTAAAGATATTAATTTCCCAGACTTTATCATGATGCAGTTTCTAGCCTGGATAACAAACACACACAGAAAGAGAGAGAGAGAGAGAGAGAGAGAGAGAGAGAGAGAGAGAGAGAGAGAGAGAGAGAGAGAGAGAGTAGTATAAAATGTATAATATTAGTATAAGAGTGAAAAGTATTGAAATATCGAGACTCAAACATTTATTTTTTCCTTTGTACATATGAAAGGAATGCATTTTTGGTACAGGAGAGAGAGAGAGAGAGAGAGAGAGAGAGAGAGAGAGAGAGAGAGAGAGAGAGAGAGAGAGAGAGCCCAACAAATGTTTTTTTCCTTGTGCAATCAGATCGAAGGTTATAATGATGGTAAAATCAGATGTTATATTCGGAATGCCTTACACCTCAAAGTCTCATGAAACTGACTTCCACATTTTCGAGTTATCAGATTCTGATATCTGTGTACTTCCTAAATATATGAATTGCTAAAATATATTTATTATGATACTCAATACTTTTGTTTATTTTCTCTCTCTCTCTCTCTCTCTCTCTCTCTCTCTCTCTCTCTCTCTCTCTGCCTATCTTTTCCTTTTCATTCCCTATTACCCTATTTTTTTCTCTTCAAGAATCAGCCATATTCAGCTGTGAATTACAAAATACCTGTCTTTCAAATTTCTCCCGTGTGTGTCCGTATGTCTTTCTGTTTGTGTGTTTGTTTGTCTGTCTGTCTGTCTGTCTGTCTGTCTCTCACTCTGTCTCTCTGTGCGTCCGTCCGTGCGTCTGTCTGTCCATCTGTCTGTCTATCTGTTTGTCTGTTTTTCTGTTTTTGTCTGTCTGTCTTCTTGTCTGTCAATCAGTCAGTCTGGCCGCCAGTTTGCTTTTCTGTCTGTCTGTCCATCGATCTGTCTGTCTGTCTGTCTGGCTTTCTGTCTGTCTGTCTGACTGTCTGTCTGTCTGTCCATCGATCTGTCTGTCTGTCTGTCTGTCTGTCTGTCTGTCTGTCTGACTGTCTGTCCATCGATCTGTCTGTCTGTCTGTCCATCGATCCGTCTGTCTGTCTGTCTCTCACTCTGTCTGTCTGTGCATCTGTCTGTGCGTCCGTCCGTGCGTCTGTCTGTCTATCTGTTTTTTGTCTGTCTGTCTTCTTGTCTGTCAATCAGTCAGTCTGGCCGCCAGTTTGCTTTTCTGTCTGTCTGTCCATCGATCTGTCTGTCTGTCTGTCTGTCTGGCTTTCTGTTTTTGTCTGTCTGTCTTCTTGACTGTCTGACAGTTTGCTTTTCTGTCTGTCAGTCTGTCTTTTTGCCTACCTGTCTTGTTTTCTGTCTGTCTGTCTGTCAGTCTGTGTCTCAGCCTCCCGCTTATTACTGGCTAACTTCGACTTCTGCTCTCCCTCGCAATTCCAGTATACTTCAGCAACAACTCTAACAAGTTGGTTAACTCTTTCGCAATTCGGAGACAAAAAAAAAAAAAGGAAAAAAGAAGGAATAAGAATTTCCAGCGAAATTCACTTTTCGTTTCTTGGTTTTCTTTTTTCTGGAAAGAACTAATTC
>NC_089761.1:35434272-35454272 GCF_040412425.1 Macrobrachium rosenbergii | reverse complement strand
AGTCCGGAAGTGGACGGGCACCGGCAGAAGGCCAGAGAGGCCTCAAGCACCAGCATCAGCACTAGCAGAACTAGCGCCATTCCATCAGCGAAACAACGAGGCAGCCTGTCCTCGAAGAGGTATTTTATTTGTTTGCTCCGGAGCCGATGCTGTTGAAGGAACGATCTCTTGCGGAGTCACGTAAAGACTTATCGTGTCAATGGATCTTAAACCGGAGCTTTGGCTGCCGCGTCCTTTTTTTTTTTTACCTTTTTGTTTTCTTTTTTTAATGAGAGAGAGAGAGAGAGAGAGAGAGAGAGAGAGAGAGAGAGAATTTGTTTTTCCAACGCCACCTCTTTACTGCTGTTGTGTCATGGTTTTTTTCATGTGGATTGCTCTGTCTATACAAATGCTGTACGTATATATACACACATACATGCATTTGATTTCAAAATATGTTATATGATAATGATACAACCAAATTATATATGCATATATATACATACATACATACATCTGTGAAATATTTTCTGTTAAAACCGAATTCCATCAAATATAAGGAGTCCATGAAAACTCCAAATTGTACAAAGTTAATGCTATATTTCAGAGATCAACTGCCTCTCTCTTCAGGCAAGTAATGGTTCATTACTTGCCACTTGCCTGAAGAGAGACACAGTTGGTCTCTGAAATATAGCATTAACTTTCTACATTTCGGCGTTTTGATGGGCTCCTTATATTTGATATATATATATTTATATATATATATATATATATATATATATATATATATATATATATATATATATATATGTATATATATATATATATATATATATATATATATATATATATATATATATATATATATATATATATATATTGTACATAATAATACGCAACATTTTCTCTTCACTTTATAGTCTTAGACGCCCATCTTAGTAACGCTGGGTCCAGGCACACGAAAATAAAACATGAATAGAAATAAATATAATTTCATGTTGAAGTTTTCCTTCCAAAACGAAATCACAAAAGAATCTCGCGTTTACAGAACTGTCAAGCGACATCGAAATGAATCCGGACATCAGATTTAAAATCTGTAAAGGAAATCTCTCATAGAAAAAGAAAATAGCTACACCGATTTCCACCCGCCTGTGTGTCTGCCTAATCGGAACCAGGTAGGCGGCCTGGCCTCAGAGGTGGTTCAGATCAAAGATTCAGGGCGACCTGGCACCGGGGAGCCTTTCTGGATGAGGAACTAATTAATTTCTCTCGTAAATGTGTTAATTAGTTTCCATATTCCTCTCTCCCACTCGCTGGCTCACAGTCCTTGCATCCGCGGAGATGGATAATCGTGTGGACCACACATTTAGGGAGTTGTGTCTTCCCATTTGCTACAGAGCTTCGGAATCCTCTCTAGATTTTTCTCTATTTTTCCTGATTTTATCATCTTTCCTTCCATTTTCCTTATTGCTCTCGTTTTATTTTCCATTTATTTCTGGTGATAGAAATTCATTCCTCGCTATAATGTGGTTCGGATTCCACAATAAGCTGTAGGTCCCGTTGCTAAGTAACCAATTGGTTCTTAGCCACGTAAAATAAGTCTAATTCTTCGGGCCAGCCCTAGGAGAGCTGTTAATCAGCTCAGTGGTCTGGTAAAACTAAGATATACTTAACTTTTTTCCATATTCCTACGTTAAAGCGAATGGAATATAGAATTTAGGCCTTAGGCCAAGCGCTGGGACCTTTGAGGTTATTCAGCGCTGAAAGGGAAATTGAGAGTATAAAGTAATAACGGCGCCGAAGGTTCTTCGGCGCAATTGAGTTTCCTGTACAGCGTATAATGCTATATGAAACACTCAGCCACGACCCATGAAACTCTCAGCCGCGGCCCCTGAAACTTTCAGCCACGGCCTGGTGGTGGCCTGTGTTGTTGACACCTATAGCGGTGCCAGACGCACGATCATGCCTAATTTAAACGTAAATAAAATAAAAACTACTGAGGCTAGAGGGCTGCAATTTGGTATGTTTGATGATTGGAGGGTGGATGATCAACATACCAATTTGCAGCCCTCTAGCCTCTGTAGTTTTTAAGATCTGAGGGCGGAAAGAAAAAGTGCGGACGGAGAGACAAAGTCGGCACAATAGTCTTTTTTTTTTTTTTTTACAAAAAACTAAATGGTTTCAGAGGTGTAACTGGAGGAAGACTTAGCAGTTGCACTATGAAACAATTGCTAGGAGAGGGTTAAGGAAAGTCAGATGGAAGAAAGAGAATATGAACGGAGGTACAGTAAAAGGAATGAAAGGGGCTGCAGCTACCTATGTTTCTGTATCAAAAACAGCAGCTCTGTCGTTTCCTGACGAAGAAGCTTGTGTAGTTTTTCTCAGATGTTAAGAAACCTTAATATCATAATAAATTTTGTATAGTACAGATATTTACCAAATAGCGATACATATTGGACCCTCCTTTACTGGAGTGTTGGCTCAGGTGGGCCAATTATCCCAATTCATTTTGGATGAATCAGCTGGTATTGGTTGCAACGTTATCACATGACGGTATCTGAAAGCATTAAATCGATCCTCGTACGGAAGTAAATAAATTTAATGTGCTCCTAAATACAGGGGAATCATTTGATTACAAGAAAATTTGATTAAATGAAAATAATTCTACATAATTCTATACAGGATTTGATAGATTTTAACAGGTCCATAAAAATGTATTAGAATACTCCTTGTCAAGTCTCATTATTCTAAGTGAGGGGATCAGCAATATCATATTAGTCAACAAGAGGCCTACTTAATATCCTACTTGAAGCAAATGATGGCTCGGCTGGATAAACTCTACGGTACGTGCACGACGAATTTCACTTACTTTTCACTCGCAAACGTTTATGGTTGAGTGCCTGTATATGATTGTCATTTAATTACACAGCTCCTTTCTACAAGATTGACTTGGAAGAACAAAGAGAACGTTAAATGAAAAATACGATGATATTAACAAGGAAGAAAGAAGAAAGAGTACCAGATAATGCTCTATAGACGTCACATTCATATTACCAACTCTGAAGGGTATATAATTTATCATATTAGATTGCTAGTATCTTGAAATCTACGGATCATAAGAGCCGTAATTCATTTAACGTAATATCATGATAAGCTTGTCTAAGGCACTTTATAGCATTAATCTTAGAATTGCATCAAATCATTGTTACAAGGTAAATAATTTGAATAGCAATCGACAAAAATTCAATCAGTTTAATGGAGAGGAAAGTCTAAGTTTGTCGTGTTTAATTAAGTTAACATCTAATTTGCAGAGTTCTTATAAATAATAGATCACCGTTTACCAAAGTTTACGGCCACTGCAAGATGTATTAACTTATTCCCGAAGACTGTAGCAACGGCAGGTTGAGAAGGAATGCAAACCAATCAAGCAATACATAATTTTGCTATTATTTAAGATTGCTTTGCGAAATATTCCGATCACTTTTGCAGTGTTTACAATGATAAAAACAATTCTCAATTCTCCTTGTATTTTAATGAGCTACATTATTATCTATTTATTTATAAATTTGTTATTTTATTTTTTTCTTTCTGTATTTCCCATCACCTGTTTACTTCTTCCAAATGAACACCATATTCTTTGGAAGCTTGAATAAAATAATAATAATAATAATAATAATAATAATAATACTAATAATAATAATAATAATAATAATAATAACAATAATAATAATAATAATAATAATAATGAAGACGATTGGACGATTTTGATACTACTATTCAAACAAATATTCTAGGTTAATATATTGTTGCAATTCCGGGATATACTGGTTTTCCCGTGAGAGATGCGGAACAAAGCAATATTTTAAAAAGATGTATATCTTGATAATATTAAGGAAAAAAATCTATAACTAACCCCAACAAAAAACTTCATAACGGTGTCTTACCATTGCAAACTGAATGGTGAAATTGTTGAGTGATTTATCTACAGGATATCAGTAGAAAGTGGTTGAACTCATAACCATTAGCATTAATGGGGTTATTTTAGGGGAAATTCATATGAGTACGTAAATTTCTTTAAAACGAGTTACTTCTCCCGAAAGGAAGATAGAATATAATGAGGCCACTTCTTTGTATAGTCACTTCCCTGGCTACTTTGGGAAAGTCTTTACAAGCTGGCTTAAGTCCCCTTCCAAGGGTAGGCTATTTTAATGGTGTGGCACTGTAAGGCCATTCAACGAACTCATTACGAAACTACGCAACTCTAGTAGACACGAGATTACAGCGAGAGCCACTGTCGTTAATTTGATGAGAGAAATATTGGGCCCAAAGTTAGCAACTCCCATTAAGATATTTCATACCTGGCATCAGGTTGTGTAACATCCACCAGGCTGCCTTTTCCCATTTTCATTGTGTAGGAAATATATATATTTAGTAGCAGTGTTCATCTGCTGGAATGCTTCTGAACTCTCTAAATGTTTATGGTTTCCCTTATCCTATATCATTCCAGAAACTGTATGCATTACTTAAGGTTCTTTGCGGCGTCCCTTCGGCCCCTAGCTGCGACCCCTTTTATTTTTTACTGTACGTCCGTTCATATTGTCTTTATTCCAATTACCTTTCCACCCTCTCCTAACAATTACTTCATGGTGCAACTGCAAGGTTTTCCTCCTGTTACGCCCTCTCAACTTTTTCACTCTCAATTTCCATTTCAGCGCTGAATGACCTCATAGGTCCCAGCGCTTGGCCTTTGGCCTAAATTCTATATTCCATTTCCAATAAATCATTACTTTTCTTGTCTTGTCTCGGGTAGCATAATGCCAGCGGACTCTAATGCTAAAACAAAGCCTTTACAAGAGTAAGTATATTCATGAGATGAGTTTTATATCCTCGATGATATGGTGGAAGAGAAATATATAAACACTTACATCATTGCATAAAATTTCAAACGTATCTTCAGTTAAGATATTTACCGAAAGAAAAAAATGGTAACTATTTAAGATGGAAGTTTATAGACAAGCTTCATCAACAAAGACAATTAAAAGGGATTTTGAAAAATAAAATATGATTTCTCTCGACTAGTGTCATTTCCATAATGAATATACAATCCTTGGTAAAGTAAATTCCACTTAAAGAGATACAAGTATTTCTTACTTTGTATTTAATCAAAAATCAAGTATAGAATACAAGGCAAAACTATTATATATATATATATATATATATATATATATATATATATATATATATATATATATATATATATATATATATATGTGTGTGTGTGTGTTTGTATGAATATATTTATATACATTCTCACAATCATACTGTTACTGTATAGTGATAAAGAGAGAGAGAGAGAGAGAGAGAGAGAGAGAGAGTGAGAGAGAGAGAGAGAGAGAGAGAACTGAAAGAGCAGGAGCACTACGCGAGGTTCTCAATCCTTTCGAGGGAAAGATGGAGAATAACATTTAGAGAAGATTTGCATCTTGTATCTGAAGAAGAACGTTTAAGAAAAGGCAGATGAAAGGGTTTCCTGCTTTATTCATGCACGTGAGAGGTGCGGCACGCACGCACGTTCTGAGAGAGAGAGAGAGAGAGAGAGAGAGAGAGAGAGAGAGAGAGAGAGAGAGGATATATATATATATATATATATATATATATATATATATATATATATATATATATATATATATATATATATATATATATATATATCACATACACACACACACACACACATATATATATATATATATATATATATATATATATATATATATATATTACAGTAAATATATGAAATCAGGGACTTCACGAAATCCCTAGGGAACATTTGATCCCCGTGGGCTAGTACTAAACACTGCGGAACAGTGATTCATCTACACTGTTTTGCCGTGTTTAGTACTAGCCCGTGGGGGATCAAAAGTGTTTCGCCGTGTTTAGTACAAGCCCCTGGGGGTGGGGGTCAAACACACTCAGGGACGTCTGATTCCCCAAGGGCTAGTACTAAACACAGCGAAATACATTTGACCCCAGGGGCTGGTACTAAACACGGCGAAACAGTGTAGATGAATCACTGTTTCGCCGTGTTTAGTACTAGCCCTCGGGGATCAAATGTTCCTAAGCGAGTTGCTCATTTCACAAATTCCCTTGGGGTTTCTTGAAATCCCTGGATTTCACATATTCACTGTAACATATAATATATACATATGTATACACACAAACACTAACTACAAAAATTTATACAATACAAATAATTCGTAAGGAAACAGATAATTAGCAACCCGCGTGAAAGTAGTCAGTATTAAACACGGGTCCTCTTTGTACGTTAGAGAGAGAGAGAGAGAGAGAGAGAGAGAGAGAGAGAGAGAGTTAGCCCTGCATTCGAAGTGAGTTTGTATACGTTACTGAGGCTCATGGCATTAGAAATGGATGAATCCATTAGCGAGAGGTTCGCCGGCTAGAGAAACTTTTAGTGGCGCTCTCGAAAGCTAGGACCTCCTCCTCCTCCTCCTCCTCCTCCTCCTCCTCCTCCTCCTCCTCCTCCTCCGTCCCAGCCCGTCCCGGGAGCTTTTCGCTGAATAATGAATAATGTATAGATCATCGTGAATGCTTAAAGGTCACAGACAGAATGGGGGTTCTCTTCATAGAGAGATGGATGAATGGATGGGTGGGTTTCGTGAAATCCTCTAAATAGACCTCGGCGACGTTCGCAGGAATTTTTTCTGCTCATTTGCATATTTGGTTTTAAATGGATGCGTGATGTATTGGACGTTATTATTATTATTATTATTATTATTATTATTATTATTATTATTATTATTATTATTATTATTCAGAAGATGAACCCACAGGGGCCACTGACTTGAATAATAAGTGATGTATTGCACATTATTATTATTATTATTATTATTATTATTATTATTATTATTATTATTATTATTATTATTATTATTATTATTATTATTATTATTATTATTATTATTATTATTATTATTATTATTATTATTCAGAAGATGAACCCACAGGGGCCACTGATTTGAATAATAAGTGATGTACTGCACATCATTATTATTATTATTATTATTATTATTATTATTATTATTATTATTATTACTATTATTATTATTATTCAGAAGATTGACTTGAATAATAAATGATGTACTATTATTATTATTATTATTATTATTATTATTATTATTATTATTATTATTATTATTATTATTATTATTCAGAAGACGAACCCACAGGGGATATTGACTTGAAATTCAAGCATTCCAAAGAATACGGCCTTCATTTGATAGATGCAACAGAAGGTAACAGGAAATGCAGGAAGAGGAGATAAGTTATTAGAGAAACGATTAACAAATTAATAAATGAAAATAATAAAAACACGAGTAAATTTATCAAAATTCAAGGCGAGCTGTTTTAGGGTAGTAATGCATTACAGCTTCGCAAGAACTTTCGAGGACCCTGGACCTGAGAATTCGACAGAAAAGCAGATTTAATGCACATAAGAAATGGAAGATTACCTTCAGGTCTTACATAGTCATTTTGTGAAGTTCAAAGTAATCGACGCTATTTATTTTGAATTCTTTTCCCTATAATTGTCTTGAGAGTAATGCTTGCTTTTAGCACTTGATAAATGCAATACCTCATATGATTTTGAATGTTCATACTAATTAGCTCTTGGGATTCAATGGGCATGGCAACCTACCATCATTAATAAGAACCTTTATAGTTCTTATTACGAATAAAGGCTGATACACTTTAAAACATCACGTCACCGACACATCACGTCACGTCAAAGTACGTGAGAATTTCTCACATGTAATCAAATTGACTTGCTTACACCATCCCGTCACGTCACTGTCAAGCACAGGGCATCCACCGTCACGTCACGACACGTTTTCTTGGAAAGAATATTGTGACGTGACGTGACGTGACGGTGCTTATGCAAGTTTCTTAACGCTAAATCTGTGAGTCGCTGAGATTGGGCACGAAGTGAACGGGATTGTGATGGATAGTGTGAATACAAAGCACGGCTGATGTCGGGACAGTGACGTGACGTGACGTGATGTGTCGGTGACGTGATGGCATAATGTGAATCAGCCTTCAATGTACACATTCACGTCAAAAGCAGTGGTAATAGTGTTATCATTTCCTTACGCAAATATAACCTTCTCTTTAAATCACACTTTAATTTCAATCAAAACCTTTGCTTTCATAATCCAAGCACTGCTTCAGTGCAAGCAGGAGAGTGTTGTAACAATATAATGGGAGATAACATGTAATCTAAATTCCCTTCACTTATTCATGAATGTTCTGCTTTTAACAGATATGCTGCCAGTGATAAGTAATTCAGACTGTTGCCTTTGTAAGTGCCAACGTTTATGCGTCCTGTCTACATACATACATACATACATACATACATACATACATACATGCAATTAAATGGTAAAGGTATGATTTCAAAACAACTTCATTGCTAATTATATTAACATTTATATATACCACTCTGTGAGGTACAGATACCTTTATAAACTTATTAAACAGTATACTACCACTCCTACTACTGCAGCTAATAATACTACTACTGCTCAATAATAATAATAATAATAATAATAATAATAATAATAATAATAATAATAATAATAAAAGCACCAGTCACTAAAATGGTGAAGAAATCCACAATGGTGTAAATGCACACACACACACACACACACACACACACACACACATATATATATATATATATATATATATATATATATATATAATATTAAAATTCAAATTTAATGTATCTTTTACGACTAATGAAAGATAGCTTTCTGTTTATGTTAGCCTTTAAAATAACTTTATTTTTTATATACATTTCTCTTATAAAAACCTGCATTCAACTAGACATCTCACCATGAACTAAATAATGGAGTTTTTGCATGTGTTTCACCTTTGTCCAAAGGTATTTTCCTGAACATCATCCTCTTATAACAACATTTAGTTTTCTGTAAAAGAAAACTATTGTGCCGGCTTTGTCTATACGTCAGCACTTTATTCTGTCCGCACTTTATTCTGTCTACACTTTTTTCTGTCGGCACTTTTCCTGTCGACACTTTTTCTGTCCGCACTTTTTTCTGCCCGCACTTTTTCTGTCCGCACTTTTTCTGTCCGCACTTTTCCTGTCCGCCCTCAGATCTTAAAAACTACTGAGGCTAGAAGGCTGCAAACTGGTATGTTGATCATCCACCCACCAATCATCAAACACACCAAATTGTAGCCCTCTAGCCTCAGTAGTTTTTATTTTAATTACGGTTAAAGTTAGCCATAGTCGTGCGTCTGGCAACGATATAGGCGGACCATACAGTATTATACCGAGACAACCGAAAGATAGATCTATTTTCGGTGGCATTGATTATACGATGAACAGAAGCCTCGATTGTGCCGAAGACGGCTCATTTTTTACTTGTTTACAATACATTTTAACGTTCACTAATGGCATATGTTCTGAGCCATTTCCATTAGTAGATGTAAATTGAAATTGGTTTGACATCAATATTTCATCAATTATAAGAGGAAATTTGATATAGATTCTCAGATTCGCTCCATCTAATTATCTAATATTTTCTCTGTAAGAAAATGTGCTTCAAGAAAATTTACTTAAGAAAATGTATGTTATTATTCACTATCAATAATACATAATTCATATACTCTTTATCATCAGGTACAGGCGTTTTCTTAAGAATCGACATTAATATTAGGTATTTCAAAATATATAAGTGTTATTTCAATGTACATATTGAATTAACATTTTATCCTCAGCTACAGTAACCTTCTTTAAAAAATATCACCATTAACATCAGAATATTTAAGAAAAAACATTTGTCTGCACGTTGGTGGATAATTTTTTTTCTGAAATATTCTGATGTTAATGGTGATATTTCAGAAAAGGACATTTATCTGACAGCGAACACAAAGATGGTTTTTTAAACATTAACTTCAGAATATTTAAGAAAAAAAATTTAGCTGTACGTTCCTGGATAAATGTTTTTTCCTTAAAGGTTTTATTAAAAAAAAACATTTATCCAGTAACGTACAGAGTAAAAAATTTTTCTGTAAACTGCTGGGTACAAGATTTTTTCTTAAATGTTTTATCTAAGGAAAAAAAAAAACATTTCTCCAGCAACATATGGGCAAATGTTTTTTCTTAAACGTTAACATCAGAATATTTATGAAAAAATATTCGTCTGTACGCTGATGGATAAATGATTTTTCTCTTGAAGGTTTCATATAAGAAAAAACATTTCTCCAGCATCATAGAGACAAAAACATCACCTACGGGCAGCTGAAACCCAGTCCTCAGTGGAGATTTATATATATGTGTATATATATGTATATATATATATATATATATATATATATATATATATATATATATATATATATATATATATATATATATATATATATATATATATATATATATCTACACCTAACATGTTTTCAACTTGTCTGCAAGTACGTACTCCTGTGAGGTGGCCGCAGAAATATAAAAGGGGGCACTGTCTGGCCTGGAGCCTTCGGGGAATAGCCGAAATTAACGAGACCGTCCGGTAAAACGAATAAATGCGTGGAGGAAAACGGCGCGAAGAAATAAAATATACGCCGTCCATTGAAGCTCAAAGGGTTGGTATGGTGAGATAGCGGTACTCCAAAGGGGCAGAGAGAGAGAGAGAGAGAGAGAGAGAGAGAGAGAGAGAGAGAGAGAGGATATGACAGTTTGAGTGTGACATACTGCAGGAGAAAGTTGCCTTTGTTATGGAGATTCGGAAGTGTCCAACAATAACCCCCCTTTTTTTTAAATGGCCAAAATTTGTCATTTTACTGGATATGTAACTATTTCCCATAAAAGAAGTTTCCTGTCCAGTTCAAGTCATGTGTATTAAGTGCAATTGTCATAAGCTCTTACGCAAAATAAAATTATTCTCTTTTATAGTATCCAAATATAAACGCTTGACATAAAAAGATAACATTTTTATTTTACAACTTGAGGCGTTCAGCAAAACCTCTCACCACGAAAGAAAAAAAAATAATTCTTGAGTTATAAGCCATCAGTTTTAGAAATTCACCTTACTCTGTTTTCTTTATTTCTCAAGATACAAAGTTGAATTTTGTATGAGATGAAGTATTTGCAATCAGGAATAGAATAGTACGCACAAAAAAATTATAGTTCAGCCCCACCCCTTTTTTTGGGAAAAAAGGGGGATTATTTTAAAGCTGATCAGGCAAAAGACGCCATTTTCTAAAGCTGGGGGGAAAGGACCTTCTAATGCTGAACGCCTGAATTTACAGCCATAAGAATGAAATTACTGATATCTTTATGACAGTAGGTTCTTACTCGTTATGTAAGAAATGACTCTTGTCTTTGAAGAAATACTTGAACTGTGGAAGTGAAAACATATATATATATATATATATATATATGTATATATATATATATATAATATATATATATATATATATATATATATATATATATATATATATATATATATATAATATATATATATATATATATATATATATATATATATATATATATATAGTGTTGATTATCTCTAATGGCTTGAGTTCACAGGATCTTAGTTAAAAAAAATAATCTCCATATATTCCTCACACTTATGTGACAACCGAATGTCACCCAGACAGAAAATAGATTGATTACAGAGACATGCAGTAAATATGCCCCGCTGTCGAACATCTCAGTTCCAGAGGACCTGTATTCCTCCTCACACCCTGAGAATATCAAGCAACTGGAACTTCAAGAGTTCAAGCGAAGATGCAATGCATTACTACCCTAATACAATTCTTCTTTTATTTTAATAATTTACTTGCATTTTTATCTGTTTATTTATGAATTTGTCAATTTAATTTTTCTTTTTTGATAAGCGAGATCTATTCTTTCTGTATTTTCCATTACCTTCTGTTACTTTTTTTCAAATGAACATTCAAATCAATGGCCCCTTTGGTGGGCTTGTTCCATATGAATAGGGTTCATCTTCTGAATAATAATAATAATAATAATAATAATAATAATAATAATAATAATAATAATAATAATAATAATAATAATAATAATAATAGCATGAGTCACTAAAATGGTGAAAAAATCCACAGTTGTGTAGATGTTAATAGTTTTAAAATATATATTTACATCTACACCGCTGTGGATTTCTTCACCAATAATAATAATAATAATAATAATAATAATAATAATAATAATAATAATAATAATCACCCCAAAAAACGTCGACAATAAACCCCTCAGGAAATACAGAACATTTCTTCGATACGAGTCATCGGTGACAGTCATAATATACCTTAGTATGCGGTTACCACCTAGTGCATTTCCGGCCCAGAACATACATACATACATACATACATACATACATACATACATACATACATACATACATACATACATACAGGGTATCTTGGCCCGCTACGGCCTGTAGTCGTTCTAAAATGAAAAGGCCTTTCCATCGACCACTTCATTATTCATCCGACGCCGGGCTAATGGAATATCGATTTTCCTACCTGGAAACAAGGAAGCATCGTAGGCCCGCATTCTCTGACTGATCATTTTGTTTATTTATACACCTTTTCGAATTGGAAACTGGCTTTCACTCTCTCCCGCCGCCGTTGCTGGTCAGGACTCTGAAGGAATCGTCGTCTGTCTGAGTTCTGTGAAGCGTGTTTCACTCGCTGTCTACCTGTCTGTTTGTCCTAGGGTTTGTGAAGCATGTTTTCCCATCAGCCTGTCTGTTTGTCCTAGGGTTTGTGAAGCATGTTTTCCGATCTGCCTGTCCGTTTGTCCTAGTGTTTGTAAAATGTGTTTCACTCACTGTTTACCTGTCTGTTTGTCCTAGGGGTTGTAAAGTATGTTTTCCCACTTGCCTGTCTGTTTGTCCTAGGGTTTGTGAAGGATGTTTTCCCATCAGCCTGTCTGTTTGTCTTAGGGTTTGTGAAGCATGTTTGCCCATCTATCTGTCCGTTTGTCCTAAGTGTTTGTAAAAGCATGTTTCACTCACTGTTTACCTGTCTGTTTGTCCTAGGGGTTGTAAAGTATATTTTCCCATCTGTCTGTTTGCACTAAGGCCCGTAAAGCATGTTTCACGTCTACCTGTCTGTTTGTCCTAGGGTTTGTGAAGGATGTTTTCCCATCTGCCTGTCTGTTTGTCCTAGGGTTTGTGAAGTATGTTTGCCCATCTATCTGTTTGTCCTAAGGCTCGTAAAGCATGTTTCGTTCACTGTCTACCTGTCTGTTTGTCCTAGGGTTTGTGAAGGATGTTTTCCCTTCTGTCTGTCTGTTTGTCCTAGGGCTTGTAAAGTATGTTTGCCCATCTATCTGTTTGTCCTAAGGCTCGTAAAGCATGTTTCTTTCACTGTCTACCCGTCTTTTTGTCCTAGGGTTTGTGAAACATGTTTTTCCATCAGCCTGTCATGATTTTCCATCATGTCTTCCCATCTGCCTGTCTGTTTGTCCTAGGGTTTTGTGAAGCATGTTTTCCCATCAGCCTGTCTGTTTGTCCTAGGGTTTGCGAAGCATGTCTTCCCATCTGCCTGTCTGTTTGTCCTAGGGTTTGTGAAGCATGTTTTCCCATCAGCCTGTCTGTTTGTCCTAGGGTTTGTGAAGTTTGTTTTCCCATCTGCCTGTCTGTTTGTCCTAGGGCTGGTAAAGCACTTTTCACTGTCTATTTGTCTATTTGTCCTATGGGTCATAAAGCATGTTTCATTATGTCCTAGAGCTGGTAAGGCATGTTTCCGATCTGTCCGTGAATCTCTCCTAGGATTTGTAAAGCATGTTTTCCAAGCTGTCCTTCCGTTTGTCCTAGGGATCGTAAAGCATGTTTCACTATCTGTTTGTCCTAGGGTTTGTAAAGCATGTTTCCCTATCCATTTGTCCTAGGGCTCGTAAAGGATGTTCAATGTCTGTCTATCTGTCCTAGGGCTTGTAAAACCTATTGTCCTATTTGTCTGTATATTTGTCCTAGTGGTCGTAGAGCATGTTTCACGATCTGTCTATCAATCTGTCCTAATGCTCGTAAAACATGTTTTTCTATCTGTCTATCTTTTTGTACTAAGCCTCGTAAAACATGCTTCAAGATCTGTCTCCTATCTGCCAATTTGTCTTAGGGATCGTAAAGCATGCTTCACGATCTGTCTATCTGTCCTAGGGTTTTTAAGCATGTTTTCCTATCTGCCTATTTGTCTTTGGGATCGTAAAGCATGCTTCACGATCTGTCTATCTGTCCTAGGTTTGGTAAAGCGTGTTTCACTCCTGTTTATCTATTTCCCCTACGTTTTGTAAGGCCTGTTGCACTATCAGTCTGGCTACTTACCCTAAAGTTAGTAAGGCATGTATCATTATTTATCTATCTTTCTATTCTGGACAATATTGCTCGAAATGTTGGTGTCTTCCCGCTACTGTGCTTTGGAGTTCTATTCTTGCTTCTGTTTTCCATGACGTGCTTTCTTCTGGTCTAGAACACAAAAGGACATCATGATACACTTCTCATTGACCTTTGAACCAGAAGATGCTAAATCTCTCTTTGGTGGTTGGTTAATGCATGCTTTTGTTAGGAAGTCACTTGTATACAAATTGTGCAACGATATTACATTATCTAGCATCAGAATTCTGTTTCCTTTAGGGCTAAGCTGTGAAGCAGATGTCCTTGCAGCTCTATAAACCCTGACACTCGTGAGTTTCACGGATGCTGCGATGCTTTGTCGTGTCCTTTCTCATCCACTATTTATGTTGTTGTGTATATTTTGTTAGTGTTATTTATTCTACTTCGTCTTATTTTTTTTATATTTCTATTGTCTTCTCATTTTCCTCTCTCTCTCTCTCTCTCTCTCTCTCTTTCTCTCTCAGCACCTAGCATACTACCCTATTTTGCATCTCTAAACTGTCTGTGTCTTCTTTCCATAACTCCCAGTGAAAAACTAAGATATATACTATCCTTTTACTCTCTCTCTCTCTCTCTCTCTCTCTCTCTCTCTCTCTCTCTCTCTCTCTCTCTCTCTCTCTCTCGCACTGATCAACGATTACTGTAATAACATGAAAGCCAGAGCGAAAGCATTATGTATAAATGCTAAGCCCAAGCACCCATTTGCGTCAGATAAAAAATTAACAGGAAAAATAAAGATTCAAAGAAAACGTCACGGAGGGCTTTTCGTCAGCTGAACTAATTCGTAGTCCTACGCTTTTTATATATATATATATATATATATATATATATATATATATATATATATATATATATATATATATATATATATATATATATCTCTATATATATATATATATATGTATATATATATATATATATATATATATATATATCTCTCTCTCTCTATATATATATATATATATATATATATATATCTATATATATATATATATCTATATATATATCTCTCTCTCTCTCTCTCTCTCTCTCTCTCTCTCTCTATATATATATATATATATATATATATATATATATATATATATATATATATATATATATATATATATATATAAAACAAAGGTTACAAATGCAACGTAGTTTGAATATATGTTAATTTGATTACGTTTGATGAGGAGAAAATATTTGCCAACATTTTATTGTTTTTTTAAATGATTTCTATGAAACTTGGGTACTTGGGACTTCGTTCATTACTTTCATGAAGTTATTTTGACCTTGTCCCATTTATCTAGGTCACGGGTCAATTTAACGATCATTGATTTAAGGTTTTACTGATTTCTATTAATGAATTTAAATGAACTGAATCGCTTGGTAATTTATACCTCCATTTTAGCTACTGTCAACCATTTCGCTATCTAAATAATGCGCCGAATTTCCTCGGCGCAATTGAGTTTCCTGTACAGCTTATAATCAAGGCCACCGGAGACAGATTCACCTTTCGGTGGTCTCGGTGCAATGATGAATGAGCCGCGGCCCATGAAACTCTCAGCCGGCCGTGGTGGCCTGTGTTGCTGCGTTGCCAGAAGTACGATCATGGCTAACTTTAACCTTAAATAAAATAAAAACTACTGAGGCTAGAGGGCTCTAATTTGGTATGTTTGATGATTGGAGGATGGATGATCAACATACCAATTTCTAGCCCTCTAGCCTTAGTAGTTTTTAAGATCTGAGGGCGGACAGAAAAAGTGGGTTTTAGTTTCTCCACACTGAAGAGGTAGGATGACGCTCCCAAACTGTATATGGATTTCATAAATATATTATTTCTCCACTTTGTTGTTTTTTTTTTCAAGTTCCAAAGGTCGATACTGGTCTGTCATCATCCTTTTATTATCTGTAAGATATTTCACGAATTCGGAAAATAAATTCGATTCATAAATAAGCACAGTCCGGGTTGCCAATCCAACTCACGAAATCAGTCGGCGAATTCCATCGACGAATTCGAAAGCGCGCTGTTGCTTGCAATCTCGGTCCTCCATTTCAGCTCATCTGACTGAAAGAATAAGTTCCTGAAAGTTATTCGGCTCCAGCGAGTGCGCCATTAGTGGCTCCTCTATTGAGTTCTCGTTGTAAACACGAATAAGTTTCCTACTCCCCCTCCCCCGCCCCCAACACAACGATTCTGTGTTTCTTTCCGAAAAAGCCAGACCTTAATTTCTTCTTCAAACATGGCTGCAAAACGTGGGATTTCTTCCTCTGCTTCTTCTTCTTCTTCTTCTTCCAATATGGCAGCAAAATCTCGGAGCTGATTTTCTTTTGGGGGCGAGTAAGTAGAGACCTGCTTCTTTTCTCCTTCTTCTTCTTCTCCGAAAGATTTAGGAATTTTCATGCAAAGGAGTTGCAAACTTTGTTAGGATACGGCTGATAAGTGACTTCCTTTGGACGGAGAAACGCGAAAGGATGTTTGAAGATTTTATAGTTACTTCTTATTTTCGAGCTGCAGGAAGGGAGGTGTTGGAGAATTATGTGGATTTAGAGTTCTTGTCGCTGCAGAAAGTGAACGTTCTCAGAGTAAGTCGCTGAATTTAGCGCTATTTTTTTTAGCGGGAAGGACAATTTCTTTGCCGAGAGAGCAACAAGATTTGCTGAACGGCAGCACCACTATGCAGTCAATGTGCCTCGCTGTCGAACCTCTCAGTTCCGGAGGTCCTTTATTCCTCCACACACCGTTGGACTGTGGAAGTCTCGTTACTGAGAATATCGTGCAATTGGAACTTCAAAAGCTCAAGCGAAGATGCGATGCATTACTACCCTAATACAATTCTTCTTTTATTTCAATAATTTACTGACATCTTTATCCATTTATTAATTTTTTTTTTATTTTTGTTTAGTGATATCTTTCTGTATTTCCCATTACCTTCTGTTACTTATTTCTAATGAACACCATAATATTCTTTGGAAGCTATAATTTCAGGTCAGTGGCCCCTTTGGTGGGCTTGTTCTATATGAATAGGGTTCATCTTCTGAATAATAATAATAATAATAATAATAATAATAATAATAATAATAATAATAATAATAATAATAATATAATAATAATAATAATAATAATAAAGGACATTAAAGAATTGGGTGAAGTTTAAGGAAGTCACAGATATCTTTAGAATTCAGAGATACATTCTGAGAAAAAGTAACAAAGTTTAGAAGACTGAAGAACCTGGCAACTTAAAAACTACTTTCCTGGAAAAAAAAAAAAACCTCCAGACGATGAGATAGATTTGGAAGTTTAGAGCCTCCTTTGTGAACCCAGCAACATTTTTTTTACACAAAGAAAAAGGCACCAGTAAGTGATGCGGGTCTCACGGAGCAAGGATGTGATACAAGGAAAAAGAGAATCGATTGGAATTTTACCTTGGGAGACATAATGTAGTATAGAATAATGCTGGTTTATATTTCATGGAATATTAAATAAAAAATACACACACACACACACACATATATATATACATCATATATATGCATATATATATATATATATATATATATATATATATATATATATATATATATATATATATATATATGTATATGTGTGTATATGAATATATATAGTTTTGTAACGCAAAGACAATCAGCTATCTATCTAAATAAATAGGTGGCCTTTTGTTTATATATATAATATATAGAATAATGTTGTTTTATACTTCATGGAATATCACATAAAACACACACACACATATATATGTATGTATATGTATATCTGTGTGAGTATGAATACGCACTGAGTTTTGTTACGCAAAGACAATCAGCTACCTAAATAAAAAGAAAAGTGGCCTTTTGATTCCTTAGAGATAAGATATTCGAGCACGAACACAATGCTTCATAGCAAACCCCAGCCTCTGAATCGTTTATACACCTCATAAAACATCTTTCTATAATTTTACATTCAAACTCTCTTTATTCTTCAGCGGACATCTAACGACCTTCGTCAAGTGGATGTCCACCTGAACCTCCTTTCTTTGCAACGCCCGAAGACAACAAGACAACAAAACAAAAACAAAAACAAAAACAAACATAACAAATACATCGCTTCATCGAATCCCGCCGCCGCCGCCTTTGATGTTGTTTCCAAATTCCGAAGCAAAATATTGACGCTCCCCTGAAGAGCGACCCTTAATCATGCTTGCATTATATCAAGCACCCTCCACGCTCCGAATTTCCCTTGCTTGCTTTGGCGGCTCTGGGGAATGAAATGATTTCGGTAAACGTCATTTCGACAGGGTCTAGCTGGTGGGGGGGAGGGAGATAGGGAGGAGTCTCGGGGGATTGGGCAGGTGTTGGGAGGGGGACGGGGGGGAGAAGACAGGGCCGACTGCGCCCCATTCACCGTAGAATTCGCACCGCCGCCGTAGAATCATTTAATTTTGTGTTTGAATTCGCTTTCCGGGAGATATTGTAGGGACGTCTTCGGTGGGCGGGCTGAGAGAGAGATTTGGGGTAAAGTAAATTGCTTTGGGTGCCAGTCATTTTTCTTCCGTATTGAGTGGAAGCTGACGGAATGGTTATTTTCATTGCGAATGCAGGTTCGTGGTGATTGCTGGGAAGACTGTTTTATACATATGTGTATATATAAGACTGTTTTATATATATATATATATATACATACATATATATATAAATATATATATATATATATATATATATATATATATATATATATATATATATATATATATATATATATATATATATATATATATATATAATATATAAATAAGAAAGCTACAAACGTCCTTTAATATCCAATTCACTCTACCTCGGAAGTAATATATTTTCATATATGTTACCGAAGGGGAATTTTTTAGTTGATAATAAGTCCACCGTCCCGTGGGGTCGAACCAGCGACGGACGAGGAATCAGGACTACAGTGACACACTAACGCAGTCGGCCACAAGAATTGGATATTAAAGGACGTTTGTAGCTTTCTGATTGTATATGAATCACGGTGATGTGATAAATAGTCATATATATATATATATATATATATATATATATATATATATATATATATATATATATATATATATATATATATATATATATATATATATATATATATATATATATATATATATATATATATATATATATATACGCATGTATATACTGCATATACATGTATTTATACAGAGAACCTGTAAAATACATGAAACTGATACGATCCAAATAATGATTCTTTCAGTACCCGAACTTCATAAATCAACAGAATCATTATGTAAATAGTAAAAAAAAAACAAAAACAGTGTAATGATAGATATAAACCCTCAGTAAACCGGAGGAAAAATAGAAAGCGTAGAAGATATTTAAACCTAGCGCCCTCCTCCCGTATCATCTCGCTTTATGGAAATCATCATTCCTTTGGAATTCTATAGTTCTTCCGTGATCCCAGACTTTCATGACTTTCCGGTCATTTCTTCCTATTCATTTGGGCTAAATAATTTTTTCTCTTTTCCTTCTGATTTTAGTTTTTTGTAAAGGAAAACTACTGTGCCGACTTTG
>NC_089761.1:35424272-35429272 GCF_040412425.1 Macrobrachium rosenbergii | reverse complement strand
AATCAGCCTTCTAAAACCTTTCAATGTCTATTTGATTAATTCCTACTTCAATATACTCAGCTGCATTAATTTGTCGAAATTTCTGGAAATTTTTAAACAAAAGATATATCCAAATTTTTCCCCGTAGGGGGTTAGTGTCGTCTGTGCACCTCACGCGGTGCACTGCAGGCATTACTTAAGGTTCTTTGCAGCGTCCCTTCGGCTCCTAGCTGCAACCCCTTTCATTCCTTTTACTTTACCTCCATTCATATTCTCTCTCTTCCATCTTGCAATCCAACCTCTCCTGACAATCGTTTCACAGTGCAACTGCGAGTTTTTCTCCCGTTACACCTTTCAAACCTTTCTACTCTTAACTTCCATTTCAGCGCTGAATGACCTCATAGATCCCAGCGCTAGGTCTTTGGCCTATATTCTGTAGTCCATTCCTGTTTCCAAATTTATCTCTTTGTAATTAACAGATTTATCTCTTCATGCAAATAAGCCGGCAAGCAGATTAGTTCATACCTGAATAATCTCATTCAGAGGTAGAACCAGTCCCAGCTGAGGATGGGGTCTGGGCCTATCTTAAGAAAGGTAACAGTTAAACTGATAAAATTATGCTAAAAACTAAACTGGATTCTTCAACATATCTTCCTGATATTTTGGCAACAGTTTGAGAGTTACTGTGGGATGGCGTAAGCCGAATAATTATACAAGCATAGTTTTTAGTTTTCTGTAAAAGGAAACTATTGTGCCGGCTTTGTCTGTCCGTCCGAAATTTTTCTGTCCGCCCTCAGATCTTAAAAAACTGAGGCTAGAGGGTTGCAAATTGATATGTTGATCATCCACCCTCCAGTCATCAAACGTCAAATTGCAATTGTAGTTTTTAAAAGGTTAAATTTAGCCATAATCTATTTGCCAACAGAAACCACCAAATGCAGCATTATTGGAAAATAGATCTGTTTTCGGTGGCCTTGATTAACGCTTTGCCATCGGAAGAAACTGGCGGCTTAAAGTCATATTTGAGTCATCAAACATTATTGAGTTACAAATTTTTACCAGTCGGATAAATGCAGTCACTGGATCGAAAAGGCATTAAATCTAAATAAAGTTGCCAACAGAAGGAAATGCAGGTATGGGCTGAAATGTGAATCCAGCTTTTCACCAGGACAAAAGAATATGAAGATATAGATAAAAGCGAGTCTGATGCTTGATAAGTGAAAAGAAATGGAGTCGCAGCTAAAGGTCGAATCTAAGACTTTGCCAACGGAAGGGAATGCAATTGTGTGTAAAACGTGACTGAAGGGAATGCAATCATTGGTAAAAGGTAAATCTAGCTCTCTGCCAACGAAAGGGAATGCAGTTATTGGTAAGAGGAGAATCTAGTTCTTTGCCAACGGAGGGGAATGCAATCATTGGTAAAAGGTTAATCTAACAATTTGCCAACGAAGGGAATGCAGTTATTGGTAAAGAATAAATCCAATTTGCCAGTGGAAAAAGGTCATTGATAAAATCTAACTAATTTCCAACGGAAGGAAAAGGGAATACAGATCAGTTCTTAGATAACGGAAGGTAATTGGTAAATCTAAATATCTGCCAACGGAAATGGAGTTATTGGAAAAAGTAAATTTCATTGCCATAAGGCAAATCTAACTATTTGTCAACAACAGGAAATGCGTTGACTGGTAAAATGTAAATCTAACTAGTTGCTACCGGTGGGGGATTCAGCCACTGATAAAAGTAAATCTTTTTGTCAACGGAAGGAAATGCAGTCATTGGTAAACTGTAAATTTAATTATTTGCCAATGGAGGGGAATGCAGTCATTGGTAAAAGATGAATCTAGTTCTAACGGAGGGAATGAATCCAGTCATTGATTTATGCCAACTAATTTCCAAGAAAAATACAATCATTGGCAAATCTAAATATGCCAACGGAGGGGAACTCAGTCATTGCTATTTGCAAACAAATTTGGGGAAATGCAGTCACTGGTAAAATGTAAATCTAACTACCGGTTTGCTGAAAAAAGCAAATCTTTTGTCAACGGGGAATGCAATCATTGGTAAACTGTAAATTTAATTATTTGCCAATGGAGGGGAATGCAGTCATTGGTAAAAGATGAATCAACTATTTCTAACGGATGGGTTATTGGTAAAAATACAATCATTGGCAAAATGTAAATCTAACTATTTGCCAACAAATGGGGATGCAGTCACTGGTAAAATGTAAATCTAACTATTTGCAAGCAGGTGGGAATGCAATCATTGGCAAAATGTAAATCTAACTATTTGCCAACAAATGGGAATGAAATCATTGGTAAAATACAACTCCAACTATTTGCCAACAGATGGGAATGCAATCATTGGTAAAATGTAAATCTAACTACTTGCCAGTAGATGGGAATGCAATTACTGGTCAAATACAAATGTAAATCTAACTATTTGCCAGTAGATGGGAATGCAATCACTGGTAAAATGTAAATCTAACTAACTGCCAACGGAGGGGAATGCTGTCACTGGTAAAGGTAACTTTAGCTCTTTGCCAACGGAGGGGAATACAGTCATTGGTAAAATGTGAATTTAACTCTTTGCCAATGAAGGGGAATGCAGTTACTGGTAAGAGGTAAATGTAACTATTTGCCAACGGAGGGGAATGCAGAAATTGTAAAAGGTGAATTTAGCTTTTATGCCAACGGAAAGAAATACAATCATTGGTAAAAGGTCAACTAGATGTTTGCTGACGAAAGGAAATGCTGTCACTGGTAAAAGTAAATCTAACTATTTGTCAACAGAAGGAAATGCAGTCACTGGTAAAATGTAAATCTAATTAACTGCCAACGGAGGGGAATGCTGTCACTGGTAAAAGGTGAATTTACCTCTTTGACAACGGAGGGGACTGCAGTCATTGGAAAAAGGTGAATCCGGTTCACCACCGAGAGAGAACGGACTCATCGGTAAAAGATGAGTCTGACTCCTCGACCGAAAGAGAATGGAACCATTGGCAAAAGGTGACTCTAACCCTTAGCCAACGGAAAGATAATGCCATCAGTCACAAGCTAAAAGGAGAAACTGAATGAATTCACTCTCCCCAACAGCACACGACTCTCAATTATTCACACTGCCAGCCAGACTCCCAAACAACAACAGCAGCTTCGCCGGCAGACAGGAATAGACATTCCCCTGCGGAAGGAAAACGGCTTTCTCTCTCTCTCTCTCTCTCTCTCTCTTTCTCTCTTCACCGACAGCCGATGCTGTCTGGGACTTCCTGGTTATTTATCGCTTCTCAATAAGGTCCCGAAACGCTCGGAGCTCCCAGCCGGGCGATGGAGGATCAATTTCCAGACAATAAAAGCGCGATTGCTCATCCGATTTTCGGGTGTCAGTGGCATCCCCGGATCTTTGGTGTCTCGGTCAATTCTCTTTCTCGTTTGATTCGAGGTCTTTTGCATGATGATCCTGTGGAATGTGTTCCTGGTTTACTTTTTTTTTTTTTTTTGAGGTGTGATTTTTTTTGTAGGTGCGCCTTTCTGAAGGGTTAGCAGATGGGGAATTATTTATAAATAAGTAAATAAATAAATAAATAAATAATAAATATATATATATATATATATATATATATATATATATATATTCATATATAATATATGTGTATATAGCCTATGTATGTATATATATACACAGTATTTATATATAATATGTGTATATGTATATATATATATATATATTTATATATAAATATATATATATATATATATATATATATATATATATATATATATATATATATATATACATATATACATACATACATACATACACATATGTCCCGTACACAGTCACACACAGGTGGCGGAGGCATAATATGTACTTTCAAATCAAATAAATATTTACAAATATATACAGGAGAACCTCACATCAGAAAAGCTTATCGTATTTACCTCACGTTTAAGAATTCTCTTTCTTCCACTTTCCCCCGGAGCTCTCTCTCTCTCTCTCTCTCTCTCTCTCTCTCTCTCTCTCTCTCTCTCTCTCTCTCTCTCTCTCTTTTATATTTTTCAAGTCATGCTTAAACTTGGCTCAAGTTATTAATGCAGATCTAGACTCTTTTTCTGTCTGGAATACGAGGAACTTGTTTCGCTTCATTGCTTCCAAAAATACTCTGTTTTTCCTCTGTTCTATAATCCTCCTCGTTTTCCTTGTAGTTTTTTTAATGTTATTCACGCTTGTCTGTGTCTGCGGGTGTGTCTCACTCTTTTTTTATATATGTATATATATATGTATATGTATACATACATACATACATATATATATATATATATATATATATATATATACATATATACATTTATATATATACAGTACACACACACAAATATATATATATATATATATATATATATATATATATATATATATATATATATATATATATATATATAATATATATATATATAGATATATATATATATATATATATATATATATATATATATATATATATATATATATATATATATATATATATTGAACTGAAAAATCGCCTTTTCAGATATTGAAGAGAAATACAACAAAGATATAAACTGAGAGAGAGAGAGAGAGAGAGAGAGAGAGAGAGAGAGAGAGAGAGAGAGAGAGAGAGAGAGAGAGAGAGAGAGAGACGGTCATCATGTCACACACCCCTGGCTTAAATAAGTAAATGAGCTTAGAGGACGTTGGTTTCAAAACACCTGAGGTCAAAATCTAATTTTCTCACGAAAAATTCTTCACTATTTTCATCTGCAAATTTTAATCTATCCCCTGGTTTTCTTTCCACGTCATTATAGCCCACCGGGGTCTCCCGTCTACCCCTTTCGTCCATTTTCATCTGAATTTATTATTGGCGGCGACACGTCTGCTATTTTTCTCACTTCGGCCAGGGTGACCGTGGCAGTTTATCTAGCTTTCATTCTTCCCTTAACTTCACTATTGATCTCGAAACAAAATCCATCACTACTCAGCTCCTAACCAACACATAAAGACACACA
>NC_089761.1:35391772-35421772 GCF_040412425.1 Macrobrachium rosenbergii | reverse complement strand
TATGAAATTTCATGGAAACGGGTTTCACAAAAAAAAATTCTGACTCACCCCAGGACCGAACCCCGGGCTTTCGAAGGGGAGTCCAGGGCATTAGCAATTCGGGCACTAAGGTCATACAAGGAGTTGAAACCTAAAACTGGGGTTCGGTATATATATATATATATATATATATATATATATATATATATATATATATATATATGTATATGTTTACACATATATACAGTATTATATATATATACACACACACACAAACACACATGCATATCTCCTGAACAAAAAAATAAAAAAAAGAGGAACGTTTTTCCGCAAGCGTCACAAGCCGAGGAAATCCGCACGTATGACTGAGCACCGGACATCTTCCTCACTGCACCACCGACCAATAGATCAGCATGCATGCCGTCCCCCGTATATTCTTCAAAAAGCCATCTGTGGCCCTTGCAAATGATGATGGGCCTCCTGCCTTCTCTCTCTCTCTCTCTCTCTCTCTCTCTCTCTCTCTCTCTCTCTCTCTCTCTCTCTCTCTCTCTCTCATTTTTTTATATTTCTTGCTTTCTTTAAAGCACTGTGAATTGTTGTCACCTGGATTAACACATTTTGTGAATGTTAATTTTTTTTCTCTCTCTCTCTCTCTCTCCTATATCCTCTGTGCTTCATTCTCTCTTTCTTCTCTATTCTTGGTAATATTTTTCATGTTCTCTCTGTCTTTCTTTTTGTGTTTGCATTTCTTTAGTTCGTTTTAGTGCATGCATTTGTTAGTCTCTCTCTCTCTCTCTCTCTCTCCTCTCTCTCTCTCTGTGTGTTTCTATCTCCTATATCCTCTGTACTTCATTTGCTCTTTCTTCTCTATTCTTGGTAATATTTTTCATGTTCTCTCTTTCTTTTTGTGTTTACATTTCTTTAGTTCGTTTTAGTGCATTCATTTGTCTCTCTCTCTCTCTCTCTCTCTCTCTCTCTCTCTCTCTCTCTCTCTACTTCTCTTGAGACATCATCGGCTGGCAATGAGATGATTGACAGCTTGTCGTAGGTGTGACCGCAGATCGTCCCTCGCTAATGATGGATAAGTTTTGGGCCACGGGAGTGATTAGCGGGTGGTGGGGGTGTGTGGAGAGAGGGCGGTGGGGGTAGGGGATGAATTATTAGAGGAGGGAGGAGGGCATAAGGCTAGTTGTTAACAATCAGTACACGAAGCCGCAAACTTTGCTGCTGTGAACGATCCCGAGTTGCGATTTAATGAGGTTCTCCTTCCGAGGGTTAATGACAGCGTCTTGTCTAATTAGCTGTCGGCATCTTTCCTGAAAGTTTTTGTTTGCTGGAAGACTCCTCCTCCTCCCTCCTCCTCCTCCTCCTCCTCCTCCCCTCCTCCTCCTCCTCCTCCTCTTCTTCTTCTTCTTCTTCTTCTTCTTCTCGTTCCGTCGCGGGGATATGTTTGCCGACGACGCCTGACGAGCGAAGTATAGTTTTGGGGGTTAATGAGGTCAAGGTGGCATTGTCTGCTTTTTAGATTTTTATCTGTTTACTTATTAATTTGTTAATTATTTAGTGTTCTGTAAAAGAAGACTACTGTATTGTGTCGGCTTTGTCTGTCCGTCCGCACTTTATTCTGTCCGCATGTTTCTGTCCGCCCTCAGATCTTAAAACCTACCGAGACCAGAGAGCTGCAAATTGGTATGTTGATCATTCACCCTCCAGTCATCAAACATACCAAACTGCAGCCCTCTAGCCCCAGTACTTTTTATTTTATTCAAGATTAAATTTAGCCATAATCGTGCTTCTGGCAACGATACAGGATAGGCCATCACCGGGCCATGGTTAAAGTTTCATGAGTCGCGGCTCAACAGTATTATATCGAGACCACCGAAAGATAGATCTATTTTCGGTGGTTTGATTATACGCTGTAGGGGCTGTACACAAAACTCGATTGCGCCGAAGAAACTTCGGCGCACTTTTTTACTTGTTTAGATTTTTATCTGTTTACTTATTAATTTGCTAATTTTTCTTATTTTCTAATGACTGATCTCTTCTCTCTGTATTTCGTATTACCTTCTGTTACTTACATTTTTATCTGTTTATTTATTAATCTGTTAATATTTTTTCTCATATCTGGTCTCTTCTTTCTGTATTTCCCATTACCTTCTGTTACTTCTTTCAAATGAACGCTGTAATAATCTTTGGAAGCTTGAATTTCATGTCAATGGCCCCTTTGGTTGGGCTTGTTCTATATGAATAGGGTTCATCTTCTGAATATAATAATAATAATAATAATAATAATAATAATAATAATAATAATAATAATAATAATAATAATAATAATAACATAAAATATACAATTAATTTCACAAATTAATTCTTTTTGTTTATATATTGTACCTGATAAATTATCAGCATGATACATTTATTCAGTTTAAAGTTAAATCATTACAAAATCTCAGACGAAAAAATTCAGGGCAAGATACTGTACTAGATATAAGCAAGATGCACATTAATAACGATAAAGGCCACCGGTCTCCTATGAAAATGTATATAATGGACGGGGCAACAAGCTCTTGGGGTCTGATTTAAGTGGTATAATGGGTCACGATGAGATCTGAAAACCAAGCAAGTCAATAAGTGTGAGCGAGGATTCTACCAGTATGTGCACTCACTATTAGATACTCTTAAGTATCTATATGCGAGCTGTATCAAAAGATTGCGTATATATCTATCTATCTATCTAGCTAGCTAGTTCTATTTTAATCTGATCAGTCAAAAGTTTTCACTATATATATGTACTGTACACACATACGCATTGTCCATATATGTGTGTGTCTCTCTCTCTCTACCAGGGCTGCTTAATAGGGTTGATGTTGATGAGAGAGAGAGAGAGAGAATCCCATCCTATATATATATATATATATATAGATAGTTCAAAAATACTTGCTATATTTACATATATATATATGTATATATATATATATATATATATATATATATATATATATATATATATATATATACATATATATATATACATATATATATATATATGTATATTAAATATACACACATAAAATTCAATCAAATTTAATTTTGCAGACTCTCTCTCTCTCTCTTTTCTCTCTCTCTCTCTCTCTCTCTCTCTCTCTCGTTATTTCGAATCAATCCCATCCATCAAGCGGTTCCGGCGCCTATACAAAAGCAGAGAGAGAAAAATCAAATCGAAAAAGGTATATAACAAAATAAAGCCGGTAAATTCAAGGGGCGACAGAAACAATACGAGGCAGATGGGCGGAAATTCAAAACGCAGGATTCAGTTAAATAAAAGGATTTACAAATGTAACAAATGAACGACGGAATTTGCCATTAAGGGAATGTAACCATTAACCAAGGGGTATTTTCCCCCGTTATCTTGTAAGGTGAATTTTGTATTGGATACAGAGAGGCACATTTCCACTAGATAATGGTGTACGTAGCTATTGCACAATGGATTAATATCCCTTAGCTAATGGGGTACATAGCTATTGTACAGTGGATAAATATCCCCTTTGCTAATGGGGTATGTAGCTATTGCCCAATTGAGGCATATCCACTTCGCTAAAGGAGTATATAGCTATTGCAAATGGAGTAATATCCCATTAGCTAATGGGGTACACAGCTATTGCCCAATGGAGTAATATCCCCTTAGCTAATTAGCTAATGGGGTAATATCCTCTTAGTTAATGGCCTATTAGCTATTGCCCAATGGAGTAATATCCCCTTAGCTAATGGGTCAAATAGCTATTGCCCAACGGAGTAATATCCTCTTAGTTAATGGCCTACATAGCTATTGCACAATGGAGTAATATCCCCTTAGCTAATGGGTCACATAGCTATTGCCCAACGGAGTAATATCCTCTTAGTTAATGGCCTACATAGCTATTGCACAATGGAGTAATATCCCCTTAGATAATGGGTCACATAGCTATTGCCCAACGGAGTAATATCCCCTCAGCTAATGGGCTACATAGCTATTGCACAATGGAGTAATCTCTCCTTAGGAACCTGGAATATATTTCCATTTTAACAAGAAGGTATATTTATGTATAGGCCACTGGGGTATATGGCCATTTTTCAAAGGGGGTATTTGCCCATTATCTTTATTGTGAATATCCCACGAACAATGGGGTAAACCTAATAACTTCCAATGGGCACATCCCATTAGTCAATCAGTCAGTCTGCATGTCTAGTAGCTAATGGGGTCCATTGTCATTAGCCAGTTCATGTTTGATATTTTTTTTTATTATCTATCTATCTATCTATATATATATATATATATATATATATATATATATATATATATATATATATATGCATGTATCTATATGGTTCCACAGTGGATTAATCTTCCTACCTCGGTTTTCCCGACTATGATAATCTTCTTTGCCCTTTTTTATCATATTTAATAAACGTTATTTTAAACATTTCAAATCAAAGGAAAATTATTTTTGAATGATTACTAAAGCTTTTTGAAACATTCTGAAATTGTTTTGAAACTTCTTTTCAATTGAAAAAGAATACTGAGAACTTTTTGAAATATATTGAAAATCATCTAGAAAACGGATTGAATGAGAAAAAATATTTGAATATGTAATATTAAATGAGAAAAAAAAAATTTGAAACCTTTTGTGAAGATATTTAGAAAAACAAATTTTGAAACCTTTTGTGAAAGTATTTAGAAAAACAAATTTTGAAACCTTTTGTGAAAATATTTAGAAAAGCAAATTTTGAAACCTTTTATGAAAATATTTACAAAAACAAATTTTGAAACCTTTCGTGAAAATATTTAGAAAAACAAATTTTGAAACCTTTTGTGAAAATATTTAGAAAAGCAAATTTTGAAACCTTTTATGAAAATATTTAGGAAAACAAATTTTGAAACCTTTCGTGAAAATATTTAGAAAAACAAATTTCGAAACCTATAGTGAAAATACTTAGAAAAACCAATTTTGACAGCAAACTTTAAAACAGACAAATAAGTAGGTTAAATCAGTCCAACCCTTCAATATAAAAGGAAAAATAGAGCAAATAACAATTGCATTTCCCTCTATTTACTGACGAATCACTCGAGGCAAAAAAAATTACCGAACACAATATTCATTTTTTCGAACAAAAAAAACAAATGGCAAAAAATCACCCGACGGCAGATTAATACTTATGACCAGCAAACACAAACGCTGATGATGAAACGTAGCAAAAACAACCATTTTTTTTATTTAAACTGGGTCAGTCACCCGGTGGGGTCAATTCGCTTTGTGTAGACAACCAGGAGAATAGTGGTATTGATACATTTCATACATTTGGAAAAATATGTATTTGCAAATCGTCCAAAAAATGGGTCGAAATGATTTCTTGGGGTCAATGGTTTCATAAAATGGTTTTGGTGTCCTGTACTATAATAATAATAATAATAATAATAATAATAATAATAATAATAATAATAATAATAATAATAATAATATTTTGGGGGGTCCATGATTTCATAAAACGCTTTTGATGCCCTGTAGTATAATAATAGTAATAGTAATAATAATAATAATAATAATAATAATAATAATAATAATAATAATAATAATAATAATATTTTCCTGGGGTAAATGGTTTCATAAAACGTTACTAATATGCTGTAGTACAATAATAATAATAATAATAATAATAATAATAATAATAATAATAATAATAATAATAATAATAGTTAAGGTGATGGCATAAATGAATCAACAATTCAGTAATGAATAAACATAAATATAAATATACTTAAACAATAAATAATTAAATAGAAGGCTTTTGATGTGACAGGTTAATTTATTTTACAATAATGGATATCTGTGAGAGAGAGAGAGAGAGAGAGAGAGAGAGAGAGAGAGAGAGAGAGAGAGAGAGAGAGAGAGAGAGAGAACAGGGAACTGGCATAAATCTGCAAAAGAAATGTGAGAATTCAATATACGAATTGAAAATAGCAGAGCAAAAAAATAATTGCAATAAACAATTATATAATTTCAGCAGGCAATTATTTCTTTCCATTCGTGTCAAAGAGTAATTTCCGGGGAATTATGCCATGAATTTCCAAGAAACAAATAAAAAAATGTGATGAGTATTTAATCATTTTCATTTATCGAGTCAGTGTGTAATTTCTTGCCTTCATACAGTATAAAATGACATTAGCAATATCAAAGCTATTTAAATGGAAATATGAATTTCATAATTTCATTAGACAGATCAAGATTTAATTTCGATTCAAATCAAAACAATTTGTGCCTAAAAAAACTAGAAAAAATACTTTCACTAGGAAATAAAAATGCCTATCGCCACAAAAAAAATTTTTGAGTTATAAGTCATCAAAGTTTTGAAAATTCAATCTACTCTAATTTCTTTAACTTTCAAGATACAGAGTTGAATTTTGTATGAGATGAAGTATTTGCGATCAGGAATAGAATAGCCTGCATAAAAGAATTATAGTTTAACCCCGCCCCCTTTTTTTGGTGAAAAAAAGGGGATTATTTTAAAGCTCATCAGGCGAAAAACGCCATTTCAAGAGTTGGGGCGAGAGGCCCTTCTAATGCTGAGTTTCAGATCAAATTATAATATTTATTTTAAAAAATTGAAATATTTTTCATGAATAAATATTTCCATTTATCACGTCATAGTATATTTCATGAAGAAATATTTCCATTTGTCACTTAATAATATATTTCATGAAGAAATATTTTCATTTGTCACGTCGTAATATTTTTCATGAAGAAATATTTCCATTTGTCACGTCATAATATTTTTCATGAAGAAATATTTCCATTTTTCATGAAGAAATATTTTTCATGAGTAAATATTTCCATTTGTCACGTCACAATATATTTCATGAAGAAATATTCCCATCTGTCACGTCACAATATTTTTCATGAAGAAATATTTCCATTTGTCACGTCATAATATTTTTCATGAAGAAATATTTCCATTTTTCGTGAAGAAATATTTCCATTTGTCACGTCACACTATATTTCATGAAAAAATATTTCCTTTTGTCACGTCACAATATATTTCATGAAGAAATATTTCCGTTTGTCACGTCATAATATGTTTCTGAGATTAGTTTTATAAGAAGAATCAAGAAAGGTAAAATATTTCACTAGAAAAAAATAGCAATTTCAGATCAAATTATAATAACAATTTCATGAAAGCGGAGTATTTTGATAAGGAAATATTTCCAGCTGGTACGTCAAAATATATTTCTAAGATCGTTTTGTAACATAAAATCAAGAAAACAAAAATAAAAATCAACAAATAAATATTTACTGTCATTGACCAAAAACGTAATTAAGGAAATATTTCCAATTGTGACGTAAAACTATTTTTTTAAATCAGCTTATAACAGAAATAAAAAAAAAGCTAATTCAAAATCAACAAGTAAATATTGCCACTGACTAAAAATGTAATTAAAGATCAAATTATAAGCCCATGTAACATAAACAAACAAACAAACAAAAAAACAAAAACCAGATCTGACTATTCCCAAAATTGGATTCTGTGATGTCCAATCTTATGCTTTACAAGCATTAAAAAAAAAAAAAAGTAAAAATGCGCCGAAATTTCTTTGGCGCAATCGAGTTTTCTGTACAGCCGCAACAACATATAATCAAGGCTACCGAAAATATATCTGCCTTTCGGTGGTCTCGGTATAAAGCTGAATGAGCCGCTGCCCATGAAACTTTAACCACGGCCCGGTGGTGGCCTGTCCTATATCGTTGCCAGAAGCACGATTATGGCTAACTTCAACCTTAAATAAAATAAAAACTACAGAGGCTAGAGGGTTGCAATTTGGTATGTTTGATGATTGGAGGGTGGATGGTCAACATACCAATTTGCAGCCCTCTAACCTCAGTAGTTTTTAAGATCTGAGGGCGGACAGAAAAAGTGCTGAGAAAAAAAGTGCGGACATAAAAAGTGCAGACAAAAAAAAGTGCGGAAGGAAAAAAGTGCGGACAGAAAAAGGTACGGACGGACAGACAAAGCCGGCACAATAGTTTTCTTTTACAGGAAACTAAATAAAAAAAAAAAAAAACGAAAATTTGCATCGTGACCAAAAGCACATAATAATGTTAATTGACCAATATAGCCGACATGATATACATCTCTCCAATCACGTACGACGGCCGGGCGAAAAAAAAAAAAAGTTTCCCCGAGTTCCCGAAATAAATGACGTGTATCATTTGGGCTTTGCCCCCCGTCAGGACATGGAGGGACAAACGTCGTCCCCGAAAAAAATAAAAATTGGAACAATTTTCGAGTAATCTTCCTGGGGGTCGTTCTTGCCCCGGTTGTGTTCCTGCGCTGGTCTAAAATGTTGTAAAATGTCTAAAATGTTGTAAGATGTCTAAATTGTTGTAAGATGTCTAAAATGTTTTAAGATGTCTAAAATGTTGTTTAAGATGTCTAAAATGTTTTAAGATGTATAAAATGTTTTAAAATGTCTAATATGTTGTAAGATGTCTAAAATGTTGTAAGATGCCTAAAATGTTGTAAAATGTCTAAAATGTTTTAAGATGTCTAAAATGTTGTAAAATGTCTAAACTGTCTTTGTGAATTGGGTAGTTGATCTGATTGTTCTTGTAAAATGCTTTAAAATATTAGTGGTAAATGTCTTGTGATAATCTATTTTTTTGGTATGAATTACTTTTTATTATAATCCTTTCCTGGAAGAATAGATTAAATCGTCTTTGTGGAATACAATACAGAATTTAGGCCAAAGTACTGGGGCCTATGAGGTCATTCAGCGCTGAAACGGAAACAGAGAATAGAAAGGCTTGAAAGGTGTAACATATACAGCATATATATATACATATACATATATATATATATATATATATATATGTGTGTGTATGTATATGTAATGTGTGTATACATATATACACTATATACATACAATCCTTTATATGCATAGGTACACTCAAAACAGAATAAATTCATGGATGTCCTGCAATACGTATACACCAGCTGGTTTGATTGACATATGTTAACATTTATATGCATAAATTATCACGGGTCCATATTCATCCATCGTAGCATATGGGACTGAATTTGACGCGCGTGCGCAGTCGAATATTTAAGGGGCGTTTTACTCGATGTATTTCCCAATTTTATTTTAATGGTTTAGGGGGAGGGGTGGAAAGGAAGGGCGGGGGAAGCCTGTTTAAACCTAATTCACTGATTAGTATCTGAAGCATGGCTCTTTGCAAGTTGTGGAATAAATCAGTTACTGATCTGTAGTCTGCATTTTGCGATTACACTATAACACGAGCCACTACAAATGTAATCTATAAGCTGCACTCTGCAATAAGAAATTTCACTTAAGAGAATCTATAGTCTGTCCTTTCCAGCAACACAATGACATAATATTCTAAATGTTACCTGAAGTCGATCGACCTAAACTAAACTCTTATTATTATTATTATTATTATTATTATTATTATTATTATTATTATTATTATTATTATTATTATTATTATTATTATTATTATTCGAAGGAAAAAGACCCTCTTTGAGGCAAGTTTTCTTGAATAGAATGGCTGCATTTGCAAATTGATTTTTACTGAGTTTTCTAATAATAATAATAATAATAATAATAATAATAATAATAATTCTATAATATACTGCGAATTTATTTTATTCTAAGTTTTCTCAATTATTAGAAGAATTGAGAAAACTCAGTATAAAATCAATTCGCAAATGCAATTATTATTATTATTATTATTATTATTATTATTATTATTATCATTATTATTCCAAAGATGAACTCTATTCATATGGAACAAACAAATTCCCTAAGAATATTATGGTCGTCAATCAGGGGGCAGAAAGAAGAAATATCACTAAAAAGAAAAAATAAGTTAATGAATTAATAAATAGATAAAAATGTAAGTAGATTAAACAGCCAACAAGTCAAACCCTTTCCCAGTAGGAGACTTATAATCACAGGTCAATCACATTTAACACCTCACTAGTGTAAGCTACAGAAAGATTGCTTGTAATAAAGACAAGTAAAATACTGCGCCGAAGTTTCTTCGGCGCAATGGAGTTTTCTGTACAGCGTATAATGCTGAATGAAGCTCTCAGCCACGGCCCAAGAAACTCTCAGCCGAGGCCCATGAAAATTTCAGCCACGACTGGTGGTGGCCTGTGTTGTTGGCACCTATAACGGGTGCCGGACGCACGATCATGTCTAACTTTAACCTTGAATAAAATAAAAACTACAGAGGCTACAGGGTTGCAATTTGGTATGTTTGATGATTGGAGGGTGGATGATCAACATACCAATTTGCAGCCCTCTAGCCTCAGTACTTTTTAAGATTTGAGGGCGGACAGACAGACAAATAGCCATCCCCATAATAATTTTCTCTTGCAGAAACCTAAAAAGAAATTAAGACCACCCGATACAATCCCTAACAACGGCGAGAGAAACGATTCCCAACCCACCGCAATCATTCGGCGGGGCAATCCAATAACGCGGCCTGTGTCTAGAGCTAATTAAATGGCCGGCCTCATTTCGAGTGATTTAGAATCAGCCACCTGTTGGGAGACGATGACAGTCGGGAACCGGAAGAGGGAATGGCCCATATTCACCTTCTTTTCCGGAAGAGTTTCACGATTTGCGAACGGGGGACGGAACCCATCTCGTCTCCTTGAATTGGTCGTTGGTGTTGCTGGGGTGTTCAGAGGAAGGGCTGGCTAAGTTGTAATCGCCGGTGCATGCGCGCGCATACACACACACACACACATATATATATATATATATATATACACGCATACATATATATATATATATATATATTTATATCTCCCTCTTGATGGAAAAACCACAGTATGTTTTAGTTTCTTTTTTAACTCAGTTTAGGCAGGTTACGTCCGTCTTTGTAGTGATTTTTAAATTGTTATTTTACTTCTTTCACACTTGTTTTTATGAGATTTTATAAGATTTTATAAGATTTTAAGTGATTTTAAATTTCAGCCTTGAAGAAGCAATGAGAGATTGCGAATCGCCGGCGGCGATGCTTTAATATACGTGCTGCCTTCTCCTGGATGCCCACTTGATTGGTACTATGACGTGCATATATATATATATATATATTACAGCTATATGACGTGCATATATATATATATATATATATATATATATATATATATATATATATATATATATATGTGTGTGTGTGTGTGTGTGTGTGTGTGTATTACTAAAATTATAAATATAAAAATATCTGTATATAACTAATAATTATGAATATAAAAAAATCTCAGGTACACAAATAAAAGAAAACCAGAAAAAACATCAAGTAGAAAACTCACGGATGCTCCTACCCTAGACGCGTATCCTGGAGGGTCGGATAACGTGAAGTCCGGATATACGAGATACGGTTAAAGAGGGAAGAAGAAGAAGAAGAAGAAGGAACGGAGTGGCCTTTCGGAATCGCCCACCCGCGACGGTCACGGTTGCTAGGGATGTAGCTTTGAGCTTAAGAGGGGTAGATTAGAAACAGTCTCCCGCTGATTAAGAGGGGCACTCTGCTATGGAAATGAAGGGGGGAATGGAGTTGGACGAGGTTTTAAAAGCGACAGACAGACTGAAGGAGGTTTGTTTTATTATTATTATTATTATTATTATTATTATTTATTATTATTATTATCATTATGGAAGCAAATTATATCCAGGAGAAATTATTTCCACTTGATGGCTGATTGGATATTATTATTATTATTATTATTATTATTATTATTATTATTATTATTATTATTATATAAGCAAATTACAGTATATCCAGATTATATCCACTTGATGGTTGAGTGGAAATATTATTATTATTATTATTATTATTATTATTATGGAAGCAAATTATATCCGGATTATAACCACTTGTTGGCTGAGCGGATATATTATTACTATTATTATAGAGGCAAATTATATCCAGGACAGATTATATCCTCTTGATGGCTGAGTGGATATATTATTACTATTGTTATGGAGGCAAATATTATCCAGGACAGATTATATCCACTTGATGACTGAGTGGATATATTATTATTATTATTATTATTATTATTATTATTATTATTATTATTATTATTATTATTATTATTATTATTATATCCAGGACAAATTATATCCACCTGATGGCTGAGTGGATATAGTGTCGGCCTGACAAATCATAAGCCAGGGAATCGAATCCACAAAAAAGGTAGTTTGTCATTGTCATCATTGAAAAGATAAATTAATATATTTATTGAATAATTTGTTAATTTATTTTCTCTCTTTTAATAACCGATCACTTCTTTCTGTCCTTCTCATAAATAAAATGAAACAAGGGAAAAAACTATGAGAAAAAAAATCAAGGAAAACCCAAAACAAAAACAAACAGAATCTTCAAAGGACATCTCCTCCGCAGTGGCTCCGAGTTGCCTCAGAAGATCGAAGTTTGGAGTGGGGGAGGGGAGAAGGGTGAGGGCGGATTATTTGTGGGCGGGGAGGGTAAGGGAGGGTGGGTGCCAAGCTTTCAATTCCCCCCTAATTACTCCGATATTAAAATCAGAATTAATTAAATCGCGTAACACATTTGCGAACTGGGTGATAATTCGTGTGAAGTGGAAGGATGCCGGGGTGGATGGCAATGATTAATTAGTTAGGATGGGATTATGAATAGCATCCTTGATATAGGATGGGCGATTTTTTTTTATTGAAGTGATTAATCGGTTGGTGGTGGGAAAAGGCAATAATTAATCCAGATTCCAATTTCATGGGAATCTGGAAAAGCTTCCTTGGGAGAAGGAATTAAATTTGTAAGTAATCAGTTACAGAGGGGCATTGATTGACTGTTTGGCTTGGGATGACCTGGCGTCGTGAATGTCTGCTGGGGCATTGGCTGTCAGGGGTAGGACTGATGATTATCTAGTTACGAAAGGAGATTAACGATTTATTTTTTTTTATTTGTACCAGCGGGACGATTAAATGTTTGACTTGGTAAGACCTGGCGTCGTGAATGTCTGGGTCATTGGCTGTCAGTGGCAGGAGTGATGGATATCCAGTTACGAAAGGAACCTTTTTTTTGTGGGGTGGGTGGGTGTGTAGTGGTGTGGGGTGATTACTCAATTTGGGACAGGGTAGTAATTAATCTTCATCTCTCAAAAGGGATTAAAAATATTGTTTTTGTCACAGAAAAGAACAAGTACAAAAAATGTGCCGAAGTTTCTTCTGGCGCAATCGAGTTTTCTGTACAGCCCCTACAGCTTATCATCAAGGCCTTCGAAGATAGATCTATCTTTTGGTGGTCTCAGTTACTGCTGTATGAGCCGCGGCCCATGAAACTTTAACTATGGCACGGTGGTGGCCTATGCTATTTCGTTGCCAGAAGCATATTATGGCTAACTTTAACCTTAAATAAAATAAAAACTACTGAGGCTAGAGGGATGCATTTTGGTATGTCTGATGATTGGAGGGTGGATGATCAACATACCACTTTGCAGCCCTCTACCCTCAGTAGCTTTCAAGATCTGAGGGCGGACAGAAAAAGTCTGGACAGAAAAAAGTGCGGACGGACAGAAAAAGCCGGCGCAATTGTTTTCTTTTACAGAAAACTAAAAGAAATAAGAGTAGTTTTTTTCCCATAGAGAAACGTTCTATTATATTTACGATGATCCCAGTAAGTTTTTTTTTAATCAGGTTAGGGGCGGAGACTACGAATAATCATTCACGAATGGATCAGGTACTGTATCCGTGTCATTATCAGAAAGTTTTTGAGTGTCGGCTTGATAATTCGAGTGGGAAAAGGACTATGATCATTCTGTAGTCTGTTACAGAGGGATTATGCGAGGGATGAAAAGAAATAAGATATATACATATATATATATATATATATATATATATATATATATATATATATATATATATATATACATAAATGTATATATATATATATATATATATATATATATATATATATATATATATATATATATATATATATATATATATATATATATATATATATATATATATATATATATATATATATATATATATATATATATATATATTCACCAAAACAAATACGTTAATACAGGACGTCAGCATTTGGAAAAAAACAGACATATCACCTTGGCTATTAATATTAACTTCAATTAGCGTCTTGCGTAGGCAATCTGGCCGATTTTCCAAGAGAAATTAAATCCTCTAATGCAGAAGAAGGAGAAATGCGAATATATAATAGCAAGGTGAAAAGAAGGAATTAATGTCATTACTCTCTCTCTCTCTCTCTCTCTCTCTCTCCCAATAGCGATATGTTTATTCATGAGAGTTATTGAATGTGAAAACTCCCCTGCCTGTACATTATCGTGTCATTTACCAATAATGAGATATTTATCAACTGATGTAATCGCGCTGGTTTTTGATATTACAGAGTATTCATTAGGGAGACCCTCTCTCTCTCTCTCTCTCTCTCTCTCTCTCTCTCTCTCTCTCTCTCTCTCTCTCTCTCTCTCTCTGTCTGGTCATGTGTGTTCGCTCTCTCTCTCTCTCTCTATTTATTTATCTATCTGTTTATCGTTCTTCTCTCCCTCTCTGTCTACTCATGTGTGTTCGCCTCTCTCTCTCTCTCTCTCTCTCTCTCTCTCTCTCTCTCTCTCTCTCTCTCTCTCTCTCGCTGTCTCTCTCTCTCTATCTATTTATCTATTTATTTATTTATCTATCTATTTATCGTTCTTCTCTCCCTCTCTCTGTCTACTTACGTGTGTGCCTCTCTCTCTCTCTCTCTCTCTCTCTCTCTCTCTCTCTCTCTCTCTCTCTCTCTCTCTCTCTGTCTAGTCATGTGTGTTCGCCTCTCTCTCTCTCTCTCTCTCTCTCTCTCTCTCTCTCTTTATCACTTTATCGTTCTTCTATCTCTCTGTCTCTGTCTGTCTCTCTCTCACTCTCTCTAATTACCTCTCTCTCTTTCTACCTTTCTTTTATCTCTATTCATTTGTGTTATCTGCCTACGTCAGTTTTCCTGTCTCTCTCCCATTATCTTCACGTACTTCCCGTTCCGTATCTCTGTCTATCAAGGCTGTCTATACTGTCTGTTCCTCTGTTCCTCTGTTCCACTCACCTTCCCGATAAAGCCTTTTGGGCTAGACATCACACCGTTCACTTTCACCTTTTCATCGTCAAATTACCTATCTTTTTATGCTCCAGACAAAATGCAGATAACGATGAGGACTAGATATAGCCATTAAGTTGCCACTGCCTTCTGCCTCAGAAAAAATGAGAGAGAGAGAGAGAGAGAGAGGAAATGAATGGAGAACGCAGGCTTCAACCTGAATTTCTAATCAACGATGGCCAAGTTTTAGGTTATGGTCTTCGAAGTTAAGGGTGAGAAACGAGAGAGAGAGAGAGAGAGAGAGAGAGAGAGAGAGAGAGAGAGAGAGAGAGAGAGAGAGAGAGAGACCGGGGAGCTGGGGGCGGCGAAAGACGGTATTTCAGGGCCAAAGTTTTATGATCTATCTAAGAGGAGAAATTGCTCTTGGCTTTTTATTTATTTCATGGCGTCTTTTCCTCCAGTTTATGGACATTTATGTCTTCTTTTGGGCTTTTTTTTCTTTCTGTAAAAGAAAACTATTGTGCCGGCTTTGTCTGTCCGTCCTCACTTTTTCTGTCCGCCCTCGGATCTTAAAAACTACCGAGGCTAGAAGTCTGCAAATCGGTATATTGATCATCCACCCTCTAATCATCAAACGTACCAAATTGCAGCTCTCTAGCCTCAGCAGTTTTTATTCTATTCAAGATTATATTTAGCCATAATCGTGCATCTGGCAACGATATAGGCCAGGCCACCACCGGGCCGTGGTTAAAGCTTCATGGGCCGCGGCTCATACAGCATTATACCGAGACCACCGAAAGATAGATCTATTTTCGGTGGCCTTGTTTAAACGGTGTAGCTGCTGTACAGAAAACTCGATTGCGCCGAAAAAACGTCGGAGCATATTTTACTTGTTTCCTTTCTTGATCTCACGTAGATATGTCTCAATCTTCCGTCTCATAGATTTAAGTTTCTTTCGTTAGTTTACACTTATTTATTTCATTTTATTTTAATAACAGTTAATATGTACAAGAGTATTCTTTACCTAAACAGATTAATAACTGTATATACTTGCACCCTCCCTTCGGCACCCTAGCTGTAACCCCTTTCATTCATATTACTGTACCTCCATTCATATTCTCTTTCTTCCATCTTACTTTCCTCAACCATCTCCTAACAATTGTTTCATAGTGCAACTGCGAGGTCTTCCTCCTGATACACCTTTAAAAACCTCTTCACTCTCAATTTCCCTTTCAGCGCTGCATGACCTCATAGTCCCCAGCGCTTGGCCTTTGGCCTAAATTCTATGTTCCATTCCATTCCATTACCTAAATAAGTACAAAGTGCGCCGAAGTTTCTTCGGTGCAATCGAGTTTTCTGTACAGCTGCTATAGCGTAAAATCAAGGCCACCGAAAATAGATCTATCTTCCGGTGATCTCGGTGTAATGCTGTATGAGCCGCGGCCCATGAAACTTTAAACCACAGCCCGGTGGTGGCCTGTCCTATATAGTTGCCAGATGCACTAGTATGACTAACTTAAACCTTAAATAAAATAAAAACTACTGAGGCTGGAGGGCTGAAATTGTTATGTTTGATGACTGGAGGGTGGATGATCAACATACCAATTTGCAGCCCTCTAGCCTCAGTAGTTTTTAAGGTCTGAGGGCGAAAAGAAAAAGTGCGGACATAAAAAAGTGCGGACGGACAGACAAAGCCTGCACAACAGTTTTCTTTTACAGAAAACTAAAAACGAAAAATCCCTGAGACAAGCTTAGCAATCGTATGTAATCGCAAACTACACTCAAGAAAAACAAACGCATTTCAGAACGATGAGGACCTAGAAATGTGGAGGGCACCATAACCTCGAATTCGCTTCTAAATGAATTAATAGTCGGGTCCCCGACTTGAATTTCCGAGCGGCGGAATAATAACTGTGATAGAGAGAGCCAGACCTCTCAAATATCGAGTTTTAAAGAGACCTGGTAAGTGGAATCGACGCCTCCGGAGTTTTAGAATATGGAGCGTTATTGGATGAAGATTTTGATAATGAAGTTTTATGACATTGAGCTTTATACTTTTATGACATGCTGTTCCATGTGACAAGGATTTCGAAAGGATTTTAGGATTTACGAAAGGATTTTAGGATGTGAAATTTTTGAGAGAAGTTTTAGAATATGGGGTGTTATTACATGAAGCTATTGATAATGAAGTTTTATGACACTGAGCTTTATAGTTTTAAGACATGCTGTTCCATGCGACAAGGATTTCAAAAGGATTCTAGGATTTAGGAAAGGATTTTAGAATGTGAAGTTATGAGAGAAGTTTTAAAATATGGAGTGTTATTGGATAATGCTTTTGATAATGAAGTTTTATGACAATGAGCTTTATAGTTTATGACATGCTGTTCCATGTGACAAGGATTTGGAAAAGGATTTTAGGATTTAGGAAAGGATTTTAGAATGTGAAGTTAGAATATGGAGTGTTATTGGATGAAGATTTTGATAATGAAGTTTTAAGACATCGAGCTTTATAGTTTTATGACATGCTGTTCCATGCGACAAGGATTTGGGAAAGGATTTTAGGATTTAGGAAAGGATTTTAGAATGTGAAGTTATGGGAGAAGTTTTAGAATATGGAGTGTTATTACTGTAGATGAAGCTTTTGATAATGAAGATTTAGGAAAGGATTTTAGGACGTGGGAAAGGATTTTAGGATGTGAAGTTTATGAGAGAAGTTTTAGAATATAGAATGTTATTACATTACATGTAGCTTTTATTAATGAAGTTTTATGACATTGGGCTTTATAGTTTTATGACATGCTGTTCCATGCGACAAGGATTTAGGAAAGGATTTTGGGAATTAGGAAAGGAGTTTAGGATGTGAAGTTTATGAGAGAAGTTTTAGAATATGGTGTTATTGCGTGAAGCTTTTGAAAATGAAGTTTTATGATACTGAGTTCTATAGTTTTATGACACGCTGTTCCATGCGACATCGATTTAGGATATGACCTCAGGATGTGAAGTTTATGAGAGAAGTTTTAGAATATGAAGTGTTATGAGAGTAACTTTTGAGAAAAAGAAGTTTTATGAGGTTAAGTCTCATGACATGATATTTCATGCGACAAAGATTGAGGAAATGAAGTTTGAAAATGTGAGAGTCTTGGGAGAGGAAGTTTATGATGCGAAGTTTTATTACATGAAGTTTTATGAGATTAAGTTTTAGATTAAGTAGTTTCATGAGATGAAGTTTTAAGGCAAGATGTTTCATTCACTCGTGATTTAGAAAAGGGAGGTTTAGGATATGAAGTTTAGCATAAGAGGTTTTATACTATGAAGTTTTAGAAGAAGAGGAAGAAGAAGATAAAAGGAGGAGGAGAAGGAGGAGGACGAGGAGGAAGAGGTGAGGAACTTAAAAAGTTCATACAACAAGCAAAAGCTTTTGGAAAAGAAACACGTATCTAATTGAACGTTTCTGTCAAAGAGTGTAATTAGGAATTGGAATACAAGAAGAAGAAGAAGAGTGAGGAAGAGAAAAATGGTTTATAATATAAAAAACACCAACCAAAATATTTTGTAAAGAAACACTTGTCTAATTGAACATTCCTGTCAAAGAGTGTATTTAGGAATTTGAATACAAGAAGAAGAAGAAGAAGAAGAAGAAGAAGAAGAAGAAGAAGAAGAAGAAGAAGAAGAAGAAGAAGAAGAAGAAGAAGATGGAGGAGGAGGAGGAGGAGGAGGAGGAGGAGGAGGAGGAGGAGGAGGAGGAGGAGGAGGAGGAGGAGGAAGAGACTGAGGAATAGAAAAAGGTTGATAATCTAAGAAACACCAAACAAAATGTTTTGAAGACAGGGTTTACAGTCTAAGAAACACCAACCAAAATGTTTTGAAAAGAAACACTTGTCTAATTAAGCCTTTCTGTCAATGAGTGTAATTAGGAATTTTAATACAAGAAGAAGAAGAAGAAGAAGAAGAAGAAGAAGAAGAAGAAGAAGAAGAAGAAGAAGAAGTAAGAGGAAGAGGAAGAGGAAAAAGATAAAAGAACCAGGAGGAAGAGAGAAAGGAATAGAAAAAGAGTTTATTCAACAAGCAAAAGGTTTTGAAAAATACACCGGTGTCTCAACAAACATTTCTGTCAAAGAGTGTAATTAGGAATTGGAACACAAGAAGAAGAAGAAGAAGAAGAAGAAGATAAAAGAATGAGGAGGAAGAGAGTGATAAATAGAAAAATGGTTTATAATCTAAGAAACAAACAAAGTGTTTTGAAAAGAAACACTTGTCTAATTAAACCTTTCTGTCAAAGAGTGTAATTAGGAATTGGAATGCAAGAAGAAGAAGAAGAAGAAGAAGAAGAAGAAGAAGAAGAAGAAGAAGAAGAAGAAGAAGAAGAAGGAAAGAAATAAATAAACAAAAGCAGAAGAATTTGCAGCACAAACTCCGAATTAAAACACCTCGACTTCTCACAGGAACTGCAATTCTTCTAATTCGGGGATGTTTTTTTTTCAGTATTTCGAACTGCGATCTCCGGATGTTTCACTCCTCGTAATTCAGACGTTTTCGTTTTTAGAAACAAAACGTCATTCCATTAACTCGAGAGCGCAGCGTTAATTCTTTAATTAGACAAGTAAAAAAATTCGCCCAAGTTTCTTCGGCGCAATTGAGTTTTCTGTACAGCCGCTACAGCGTACAATCAAGGGCACCGAAAATAGATCTATCTTTCTTTCGATGGTCTCGGTATGATGCTGTATGAGCATATATATATATATATATAGATAGATAGATATATATATATATATATAGATATATAGATATATATATATATATAGACGTATATATATATAGATAGATACGAACAGAAAGAGATCACACCTTTAAGAATCTATATAATGTTTCTCGCATAATAATACCCCCATTCCACCATCTCAGAGAACGGCGGGAATCTGGCACGAGGGCTGACGGAAAGCTACCGAAAACCCATTTTTGAAACGAACAGCCTCTGTCATCTCGAACGAAGTCCATCGAAAAACGGGCGAATTATTAAGGAACAATGGCAACTCCCCAGTGGGAACGTAGCCGTCGCGTAGGATAATAACCCTCTAGAAAGGTTTCCGTAGAGAGATGAAGAAAACGCCGGCGCTTTAGAGACAAACTATTCGCTAGAAACTGATGGATAAGTACCAGAAAAACGCCGAAATGTAAATCCACAGTGGGAGCCAGAAACAGATGGGTAAGTAAATAAAAACATATAGGTTTTATAGCTCTAATCTTCTTGCGTTGTTAAAAGCTCATTAATGGATCCGGAGAAACAAATCCACACTTGAGTACGGTTACAAATATATTTAAAAATATATCTGAACAGGGAGTTTTCGTGAATGTGTTTAGATTCATTTTTAAATACATTCAGATATAGATATATACTTCAGATATATTTAGATATATATTTTTTAGATATGCATAAATGTGGATTCGTTTCTCCATTTCAAGACTGTGAGTATTTCTTCGTTCGTGGAACCGAATGAAAGCTACAGAGAAATGACAAGAGGAATATTCAGACAATGAATATAGGGCAGAGGAGGAACGCGAGAGAATCCATTCCTTGAAGAATCTTTGCATAGACCCGCGTGAAAAATGGTTTTGGGAAGCTGTGAAGAAAGGGTTATGGCATAATGTTTCCTGAGAGGCGATGATCAATCTTCGAATGATGCAGAATTTCGAATACGGAGCAGAAGTATTGGCAACAGCAGCAGCAGGAGAAACAGAAGTAGCAGCAGCAGAAACAAAAGCAGTTACAGCAATAGAAACAGCAGCAACATCTTCAGCAGCAGCAGCAGCAAAAGAAGCAGAATTAGCAGCAGAAACAAAAGCAGTTACAACATCTTCATTTCCAGCAGCAGAAGTAGCAGCAGAAACAAAAGCAGTTACAGAAGCAGTAGCTACATTTTCAGCAGTATCAAAAGAAACAGAAGTAGTAGCAGAAACAAAAGCAGTTACAACAGCAGAAACAGTGGCAATATTTCCAGCAACAGCAAAAGAAACAGAAGTATCAGCAGAAACAAAGCAGTTACAGCAACAGAAACAGCAGCAACATCTTCAGCAGTATCAGTAGCAAAAGATGCAGAATTAGCAGCAGAAACAAAAAGCAGTTACAACAGAAACCGTAGCAGAAAAAAAGCAACAGAAACAAAAGCAGTTACGACAGCAGAAACAGTAGCGACACCTTCAGCAACAGCAGAAAAAAGCAGCAGAGGCAGAACCACTTACAACAACAGAACCAGTAGCAAAACCTTCAGCAGTATCAGAAAAAGCAGCAGAAACAAAAGCAGTTACAGCAACAGAAATATTAGCAATGTCCTCAGCAGTAGAAGCAGGATGATTAGAAAGGCCAATATTAAGCGCAAAAAGAGCAGCAACAGTAGCAGCAAAAGTAGCACCACCAAGAAAAGCAGCAGTGGCAAAAGAAAACAAAAATCCTGGACTGACTTGGAAAGGAACACCTCCCTCCCCCAAGCCATCTTTATAGATCCAATCCACATTATCATATTATTATTCATCTCCAATATCAGTGATACCGAAAATCTCCACTTCAGACGGGGAAATCGGCTCAACAGCAGGCATGTTACCGTCATCTCTCCCCGAAATATCCGGCCGAATAAAGACGAATATTGATATAAAAATATGTATATATATAAATAGTATATCAAAAGGAGGTGAACCCTCAAAAGGAAAGTCAAGTCGAGAGTAGTCCCATTAGGACGAAAAAGACTTCATACACCTTTTGAATTCTTGTTGAGTATTTTTTTTCTCTGGGGATTTAGCTATTTTTCAGTAGTTTTTATTACTATTATTATCATTATCATTGGTGAAGGAATCCATTATTAGGTTATGTATGTACATATTATTATATATTATATATATATAATATATATATATCCACAATATGTATATGTATATGTATATGTATATATATATATATATATATATATATATATATATATATATATATATATATATATATATATATATATATATATATCTTTAAGCTACACCACTGTGGATTTCTTCACCATTTTAGTGACTAATGCTATTATTATTATTATTATTATTATTATTATTATTATTATTATTATTATTATTATTATTATTATTATTATTATTCAGAAGATGAAACCTATTCATATAGAACAAGCCCACCAAAGGGGCCACTGACTTGAAATTCAAGAAGCTTCCAAAGAATATCATGGTGTTCATTAGGAAGAAGTAAGAGGAGATAAAAGGAAATACAGAAAGAAGAGATCCCACTCACTCATTAAAAAAGTAAAAATAAAATAAATACGTAGCTATAATAGAAGCGGATCTAAAAATGACATTTTTCACATCAATGGAAGAGCAGTTTCACGGTCCTTTTTCAAACCTTAACGAGCGAGCCATAACTGGATGTCTGAAAAATTGGAGCGGCCGGAAAAAAATAAGTTTTACGCAAAAGCAGACGGTTTGTTGAGACTTGCTGTCAAAGTATACAGCACTGTAAGAGAACGACTATGTATATAATATATATATGTATATACTGTGTGTGTATATATATATATATATATATATATATATATATATATATATGTATATATATATATATATATATATATATATATATATATATATATATATATATATATATATATATATATATATATATTCTTGTAGGTTTCCAGCTGAGTTGCTGGAGTCTCTGGAATGTTATATTTATTATGTATGTATGTATGTATGTATGTATGTATGTGTATATATATAAATACACATACATACATACATACATACATACATACATACATACATACATACATACATACATACATACATACATACATAAATATAACATTCCAGAGACTCCAGCAACTCAGCGTCAAAGGAGACGATCACAGCGTGAGCTGGAAACCTACGAAGAGGAACCGAAGAAGTCCCTGGAAGCATTCCAGCGTGCTGCCCGGTATTCCAGCATTGCACGGCAGCTGGAAAACCCCTTTGGCTGCCGCCGTAAACGTATTCAACAGGGCAGTAAACAAAGATACATTTCCAGCTCTTCTTCCAGGAGGTTTAAGAACCCTGGAAGCCGACATGCGAGACGAAGGGGGGAGATAGGAGGGAGGAAGGAGATAGGGAGGATATGGAGAGGAACCGGAGGGGGAGAGGGAGATGGGAGGGGAGGGGTAGTGGGAGGGAAGAAGAGTGGGAATGGAGGAGGAGGGGTTGAGGAAGAAGGATGTTGGAGGGAGAGGGGAGGGGGAGGAGAGGGGAGGGGGATGGCGAGGGAAGAAGGAGGTGGATGAAAGGGGAGGGGAGAGGGAGGGAAGAGTGAGGGTGAGAGAACAGAAGACAGAGTACCTCTGTCGAAAAAGGGGAGAGATTCGGAAATTCGCTTCTGTATTTTGAAGATGAAAATAATCCAGGCGTGAGGACCTTATACCCTACCTCCTCCTCCTCCTCCTCCTCCTCCTCACACCCGCCCATTCCCTTTTTTTCCATTTCCACCGTCGGCATCATGTCCTTATTCCCAGGGACAAGGAGAGAAAGAACCCTGGAAGGAATTCTGAATGGAATATCAACTGGTTGCTTCTAACTTCCTGGAAGAAAAACGAGGTGGCTTCTGATTGAAGTGTGATTTTGTTTTCTTACCTTTAGATATTATATATATATATATATATATGTATTTATGTGTGTGTGTGTACAGCTTTTTTTTTTAATCTTGATACTTCGTTATAATTTGCATATGGGTTCGCGTAAACTGTCTGTGTGTTTGTACAGACAGACGAGTGTGTATGTATGTACGTATGCATGTATACATGCATATACTATATATATACATATATATACATACGGTATATATATGTTTATATATATATATATACATACATACAAATATATGTATGTATGTATGTATGTATGTATGTATGCATGTATGTGTATGTATTCCTCTTTGTACTGCCTTGTAATGGATATATTTGCACCTCTAAATCGCCCATCATAATCCTAATATTTACACTATATTTTCAACGAATGTTCATGTACACTGTGAGAGTGTATACATGTGTACAAATACACAGGCACTCATACATAAACATTAGACAGAGGGTTAATCAGCTAAGTGGCCAAGAGCTTCTGGATAAATATTAACCAAGAGGAACAGGATATTCAGCTATAAAGTTGTGTTTAATCAAGCGATGGATCTACAATTATATTACTGTGGGACGATGAAATTGAAATAATGAATTGCACAGTTAGTTCTGCTCTATCTTGTTAATTTCCTTCTCTCTCTCTCTCCTCTCTCTCTCTCTCTCTCTCTCTCTCTCTCTCTCTCTCTCTCTCTCTCTCTCTCTCTCAGCACCTTGCATGCTTTCCTTTCTGTATTTCTGAAGTATCTGTGTTCGTACCCACACACTCAGGGAAAAACTAAGACATGTACCTTCCTTTCTCTCTCTCTCTCTCTCTCTCTCTCTCTCTCTCTCTCTCTCTCTCTCTCTCTCTCTCTCTCTCTCTCTCTCTCTCTCTCTATCCGAAAATCCTCTTTTGGTCTCCCCACAGACTTTGGCTTTGCCAGGACAGTGTTCATCTGATCAACGCAGATAAACCTTTTGCCAAAAAAGGGCTATGGTATTCTTTTCATTTCTAGGTGTGCGTGATAGGGCCATCACAGTCTTGCCCTATATCTGGGTACGTTTAGCGGTGTTATCGGTTAACTCTAAGTCTTTTGCCTTTCTTGTTAGGCTATGCAATGACGCCAATCTAACTGATAACGAAAGGACGACATTTATATGAAAAATGTAAAAATGACACTTGATGGGTGACATAAAACCGACATTTATGTGAAAACTATAAAAATGACACTTAATGGGTAACTGAAGGAAGATATTTATTTAAAAACATAAAAATGACAGTTAATGGGTAACTAAAGGAAGATATTTATTTAAAAATATAAAAGTCACACTTAATGGGGAACTAAAGAACGACATTATATGAAATACAAAAAAAAATGACAATGAGTATTAACTATGAACCGTCATTTATATGGAAAATATAAAAATGACACTTAATGTGAAACCAAGGACGACATTTATATAAAAAATATAAAAAATGACACTTGATGGGTAACTAAAAATCGACATTTATATGAAAAATATAAAAAGTTACAATGAGTGACCAAAGACGACATTTATATGAAAAATATAAAAAATTGCAATGATTAACTAAAAACCGGCATTTATATGAAAAATATAAAAAAATTACAATAACTAAAAACCGACATTTATTTGAAAAATATAAAAAATTACAGTGAGGAACTAAAAACCGACATTTACATGAAAAATATAAAAAATTACGAGTAACTTAAAACCGACATTTATATGAAAAATATAAAAAAAATACAATGAATGACCAAAGACATTTACATGAAAAATAAAAAAAATTACAATGAGTAACTAAAAACGACATTTATATGAAAAATATAAAAAAATACAATGAATAACTATAAACCGACATTCATATGAAAAATATAAAAAATTACAATGAGTGACCAAAGACAACAATTATTTGAAAAAATCTAAAAAAAATATTACTGAATGGAAGCAATGCAAAGAAAAAAACTGCGAGAAAGAGAGAGAGAGAGAGAGAGAGAGAGAGAGAGAGAGAGAGAGAGAGAGAGAGAGAGAGAGAGAGAGAGAGAGAGGGGAAGCATCATGAAGGTTATAAAAAAGAGAGGCTGTTATACCAACAAGACAGAAGGCTCAACGATAACGATAACAATAAAAGAGAACGTTCCGGCAAAAAGCACACATACGGAGGGATGGATCATGCCTTTATTGGCTTCCCTCGTGCGGACAAATGTCTGCGTCTTGTTCTCTTGTTTTTATTTAATTTTCTGCTTCTGTTTTCTATTTACTTGTATTGCGAGTTTGGAAAACAAACATGTGGGTCTTGGTGCTTCAAAGTGGGAAATATGGTAATTATGGAATTCATGCGCTGTTAGTAATTAGTGGATATTTTGTTGCTAAATGCATTTCAGAGAGTAACTCCAGATGGGGCGGTCATCCGGGTTTCAATGAGTGTTTTTGGTTCCATTGGAAATAAAGAGGTTCCAGGTCTCTTATTTTTCACCTGTGGTTATATATATATATATATATATATATATATATATATATATATATATATATATATATATATATATATATATATATATATATATATATATATATATATATATATATATATATATATATATATATATATATATATATATACACACACATAAATAAGGTTTAAAAGACCCATAAAAACATTGTTAACATAACTCAACCATAATTCTGATTGACCTTAGGCTATTTTCAACCCTGATAGAAAAAACAAATGAATTTGTAGCTTAAATAGTGTTTTATTGGACTTTTTAAACTTCATAGATAACATTTAAAAACGAAACTCAAAGCTAATTCATAATTATTCATTACTATTCATAACAATTCAGTCGCCTTGTAAACATCACAGAACACAATCAGATTACAGTGAAAAAAAGGACTTTCAAAGCTAATTCATAATATTGTAATCAATTATTATTCATTATCTTCAGCTACAAAAATTAGACGAAAGGCGATGCCCACAATCTGCCTAACATTCCATACCATTCCCGCCGGGTTAGCCAACGACGCCGGGCGACTTTCGCGCCCGAAGCCCAGAAAGCCTTTCGCGCCAGAATCGTTCCGGGGGCGCAGGCCATCAGGTAATGACGATCGCCTCGCCAACGTGACAGTCGCCTTAATTAGGAAAGTTGCGCCGGCGAAGGGATGACTTATTCAGCGGGATTGAGCCCCGAGATTTATGAAGTTGAAGAGGGGGAACTATAAATTCAAGTGGCAGGGGGCGCCAGGTGCCATAACTCATCAGGGAACTTAAGAGCCGACGGACCCTTGATGGATGATGCGCTCTCTCTCTCTCTCTCTCTTTGAAGGACCAAAGAAGAGATACATATGTGCTTTATTTCTCTCTCTCTCTCTCTCTCTCTCTCTCTCTCTCTCTCTCTGATGGACCAAAGAAGAGATATACATGCTTTATTTCATCCCTTTTCAGGACCGTTTCGCATTCTCTCTCTCTCTCTCTCTCTCTCTCTCTCTCTCTCAATGACCAAAAAATAGATATGTGCTTTATTTCGCCCCTTTACAGAAGCATTTTGCTTTTCTAAAAAAAAAAAATTGATCGAGTGGTTTCTCTATGAAAGACATCTAATTTTGTCTGTATTCCTCAGATATAATCCAACTGTTCATGACTCTACCTTTGGGTGTTCGCCTCAAGGTCATTTGGGAAGAGGTCAAGGTCATGGTCGTGACGGGAGGCGAAAGGTCGGAGATTAAAAAAAATATTTAACCAGGATATTTCTCTCTCTTGAATCCTTCGTCTGAAATCTATTTCTGATTTGAATGTCTAGAGAGATATTGGGATAATATTGGAAATATTGATCTTTTCCAAAAATAATAATTACTGATACTGCTTACCATTTCATCTCCCATGGAGCGTCAGGCTAGAATTCTGGCCCAGAAAAACTTCGTTAGGGGAAATAGGAATGACAAAATAAAATACGAAAATGCATAATCAGATTTCCAACATGAATGGACTCTAGGCAGTGGTTCCCAACCTGGGAAATTTCCCCTGGGGGAAATTTGACTACCAGGGGGAAATAAAAATACTAACTAAAAAAATATCACATGTATTATCATGAGAGAGAGAGAGAGAGAGAGAGAGAGAGAGAGAGAGAGAGAGAGAGAGAGAGAGAGAGAGAGAGAGAGAGAGAGAGAGAGTTAGATTCTAACTATTTGTTTATCAGTATATTTGTCTATAATGGAAAAATAAATTAGTAAGTCGTCACAGTGTATTTTAACTACTCTTTCCCTCATACACATGAAGGGGGAAATCTGGAGGGTTGCACTGGGTGCAGGGGGAAATGACAGGAAAAAGGTTGGGAACCACTGCTCTAGAGAGACATTGAAATAATACTGGAAATATTATCTTTTCCAAAAATAACAATTACTGATAATGCTTATCATTTCATCTCCCTTAGAGCGTCAGGCTAGAATTCTGGCCCCTAAAAACTTTGTTAGGGGAAATAGGAATGATAAAATAAAATACGATAACAAATAATTAGGTTTCCTACATGAATGGACTCTAGAGAGACATTGAAATAATATTGGAAATATTGATCTTTTCCAAAAAATAACAATTACTGATAATGCTTATCATTTCATCTCCCATACAGCGTCAGGCTACAATTATGGCCCCTAAAACCTTCGTTAGGGGAAATAGGAATGATAAAATAAAATACGATAACAAATAATTAGGTTTCCTACATGAATGGACTCTAGAAAGACACTTAAATAATATTGGAAATATTGATCTTTTCCAAAAAATAACAATTACTGATAATGTTTATCATTTCATCTCCCATACAGCGTCAGGCTACAATTATGGCCCCTAAAACCTTCGTTAGGGGAAATAGGAATGATAAAATAAAATACGATAACAAATAATTAGGTTTCCTACATGAATGGACTCTAGAGAGACATTGAAATAATACTGGAAATATTGATCTTTTCCAAAAATAACAATTACTGATACTGCTTATCACTTCATCTCCCATAGAGCGCCCGGGCTAAAATTCTGGCCCCGAAAAACTTCGTTAGGGGAGATAGGAGTGCCAAAACAAAGTACGAAAATACATAATTAGGTTTCCAGCACTGTATGAGGGAAGGATAATTTCATTCAGGCCGGGCAGGGCGTTTGTAATGAAGGCATTAAAGGGATATGCGCTCCCCGACATTTTGCTCAGAATTTACTTTAAATCTTAAAACATTAAGAGAATGTATTTCCCGGCTTTGAATCGCTGGAATTTTGTGAAGACTGTGCCTCTAATAGTTTGTGATCTGAATTGCGTGGCCTCTGATAATCTATTAGGTTTCATATTTGTTTTTTGTGAATGCTTTTGTTCTGAACTTACTTTAAATCTAAAAACATTAGAAGAATGTACTATATTCCAGCTCTTCAGCGCTGGATTTTGTAAAATACTATGGTCCTCTAATAGCTTGTGATTTATTACTTTTAACAATTAATCAATATTAATGAACAAACAGATGGTGTTTTTAAGTGTCACTGTTTCAAGTAATATTTTGACAAAATCACATGAGTTCACTGTGACCGAGAAAGTCCTGGGACCTAGGATAGCCAGAACTGACGAGAATACTGACCAAAACAATATCTGTAAAAAGTACAGAGGGATGTGGGCTTATGGCAGGCTTTGATGCTGTTGGTGTTTGGGACAGCCCACGAAAGATGTAAAGATGCAGATCTGAGGTACTGATAGATTATTATTATTATTATTATTATTATTATTATTATTATTATTATTATTATTATGGAACAAGCTCACCATACAGGGCCACTGACTTAAAGTTCAAGCTTCCAGAGAATATTATGGCGTTCATTAGAAAGAAGTAACAGAAGGTAATGGGAAATACAGAAAGAAGAGATCTCACTTATTTAAAAAAGGAAACAATTAACAAATTAATAAGTATATAGATAAAAAATATAAGCAAACTGGCAGATATCTACTTACTTAAATGTAATGATTTTTCAAAGTTAGTGAGGTTCATATAGGATATGACTCACCTTCGGGTGAACTGTTTAGTTTTAAGCTGTTAGCTGACGGAAGTGTCTAGTTGTATTTCCCAGTGTACATTCAGCGAGTGAGGGAAGGAATCCTGAAATTGAGGGAAAATACCTTCTTCAGTGAACTACACTGCCCTAAAATGGAAGGCTGCAGTATCTGCAAAATTACAAAACTGAGAAAAATGGTAGATGCTGCAGTTTTCCC
>NC_089761.1:35369272-35386772 GCF_040412425.1 Macrobrachium rosenbergii | reverse complement strand
TTCGGGATCATTGGCGGAAGAAGGTGGGGGCGAGGGGAAAATGGGTAATAATGCGAGGAAAAGAGAGGAAGTGGACGAATTAGAGATAAAGAATGGGGAAAATTCACGAGAGAGAGAGAGAGAGAGAGAGAGAGAGAGAGAGAGAGAGAGAGAGAGAGATGGATTTTGTACGAAATACGGATAAAGATGAAGAAGGAAAAATGAAAAGATAAAGAGATCAAGAGGTAGAAATGAAGAGAATAGAGGTAACGCAAGAAAGGAGTATAAAGAACAGATGTAAAATATTACGATGGAATGAACAGACGAAATGAAGAAAAAAGATTTGAAGATTAAAATGGAAAAGTGAAAGCGAATGAAGGAAATGGATGGAAAACACGGAAAAAAGAATAAAGTAAAGACCGTAAAGGAAGAAAGATAGAGAAAGGACGCAGATGAAATAAAAGAGAAGGGGAAAATTATAAAAAGAAAATAACGGGAAAATAATGAAGAAGAAGGAGGTAAAAGAAAGGAAGAAGATGCGGGAAATTGAACGAGAATGGATGGAAATAAGACACGGAAGACGAGAAAATAATGAAGGAAAAAGAGAAACGATCAAAAATATAAAAGGAAAACCGTGATGAATTGGAAGCTTTCGAGAGAGAGAGAGAGAGAGAGAGAGAGAGAGAGAGAGAGAGAGAGAGAGAGAGAAAACTGCCAAAATAATGAACCTTTCCTTGAAGACAGAGATTCAGAAACGTCATCAAAAGTCTAGGAAGAGAGAGAGAGAGAGAGAGAGAGAGAGAGAGAGAGAGAGAGAGAGAGAGAGAGAGAGAGAGAGAGAGAGAATAGGCTTTTCCTTCCAGTAAATGGCGCAAGTTTTGTCTGCCGGCAGAAAAAGTGAAATCTAAAAATAAACAAGTAAAAAATGCGACGAAGTGTCTTCGGCGCAATCGAGTTTTCTGCACAGTGTATAATGCAGTATGAAACACTCAGTCGTGGCCTATGAAATTCTCAGCCGCGGCCCATGAAACTTTCAACCACGACCCGGTGGTGGCCTGTGTTATTGGAACCTATAGCGGTACCAGACGCATGATCATGGCTAATTTTAACCTTAGATATTATAAAAACTGCCGAGGCTAGAGGGCTGCAATTTGGTATGTTTAGTGATTGGAGGGTGGACGATCAACATACGAATTTGCAGCCCTCTAGCCTGAGCAGTTTTTAAGATCTGAGGGCGGACAGACGAAGCCATCTCAACAGTTTTCATTTACAGAAAACTAAAAAAGGGTAGAACTTGTTTACTTCCGTTGTCCTAATTATCCGATCAAACCCTTGACCAGACAGTGTGTTAATTGCCTTTGATATACTGGGAGTAATCACATTCTCCTCTCATCGATTAGTACCTGGCTTGATTCTCTCTCTCTCTCTCTCTCTCTCTCTCGTTTTCTAAGCTCTTTGGATGACGTTTGTCTGTCTGTCTGTCTGTCAGTCTGTCAGCCTGTCTGTCAGTCTGTCTATCTTGTTGTCTGTCTGTCTATCTGTCAGTTTGTCTGCCTGTCTGTCTGTCAGTCTGTCTATCTTGTTGTCTGTCAGTCTGTCTCAGCCTGTCTGTCAGTCTGTCTATCTGGCTGTCAGTCTGCCTATCACTATGCCTGTCTGACTGTCTGTTTCTCCTCAAGAAAAGGTTCATTATTTTGGCACTTTTCGGGTCTTTAGAACAAGCATTACTCCCCCCCCTCTCTCTCTCTCTCTCTCTCTCTCTCTCTCTCTCTCTCTCTCTCTCTCTCTCTCTCTCTTATTGGACAAGACTCCTAATTCTGGAGGTCTTTTGGGCTCAACAGAGCAAGCCATATTGTGGCACTCAGTCTGTCTGTCTGTCTCCATTTCAGTCTGGGCTATTTTCGAACGGGCTTATAATTTCTTTTTTTTTTTTTTTTTTTTTGACAATTTTGAAAAAAAAAAAAACTTCAGAGTCGGAGTTCGGGATAATTGAAAAAACTAAAACGTTGAACAAAGCGTTCCCTTGCCATCGGCGAACTCCATAGTTTTAAGCACCGTTCCATAAAAAAGAAAAAATAAAATAAAAATAGTTTTTTTTTCTTCCATGCTTATCCTCTCTTCATGCTTTTTGTGAAAAAAAACTCTTTACAGTGTTGTGTTAATAATAATAATAATAATAATAATAATAATAATAATAATAATAATAATAATAATAATAACGGATCCCCTACTGAAAAATACTCCACTGAGTCCATGATGATAATAATAATAATAATTAATAATAATAATAAGTTTAATAATAATAATAATAATAATAATAATAATAATAATAAAAATATTTAACTATTGACGAAGTTTTAATAATAATAATAATAATAATAATAATAATAATAATAATAATAAGAAAAAACATTCCCTTACAATTGCAAAAGTCCACAATTTTAGACACACCTCGGGAAGGACCTCGACCCCCTTAAAAAAACAAAAAAAAGAAAAAAAAACGCTTCATTACAAGTTCTTTCTTCTCTTGTTATTTCTGGTGTGAAAGTGGGGTTGGGGAGAGGGGGAAGGGGGAGGGGAGTGGGGGGAGGAGGGGGGATTGGTCCTCCGAATCTCTTTTGGGGAGTAGCGAGGGAGAAAGATTTTTTTTTTTTTTTTTTTACTCTTATTACCTCGATTAAGCGTCCCAATCTCTGCTCCAATTATGTGTCCAGCTTTGCAAAATAACAGGGGAAACAGTCTTCCGTTCCCTGAGGGGAAAAATGAAGTGGACGTTTACTTATTTATAATCAAAGGGGATATATATATATATATATATATATATATATATATATATATATATATATATATATATATATATATATATATAGATATATATATATATATATATATATAGATATGTAATATATATATATATATATATATATATATATATATACACACACACATATATATATATATATATATATATATATATATATATATATATATATATATATATATATATATATTATACACATACACACACTCATATATATATATATATATATATATATATATATATATATATATATATAGACCTTTACAGACCTTTACAATTCGTTCAGGTTGCCCCAGGTCCCTCAGTGTGAGGCGCCTTTGATGAGAGAGTTGCTAACGCATCTTCCGGTATATTTTGCATCTTCCAGTCTTGGATGGTCTGGGATGCATCTTAGATATTTGTCGAGCTTATTCTTAAACACATCTACGCTCACTCCTGTTATGTTCCTCAGATGAGCTGGTAGCGCGTTGAATAGACGCTGCATTATCGATGCTGGTGCGTGGTGGATTAATGTCCTGTGTGCTTTCCTTAATTTTCCTGGTATAGTTTTTTGGCACTATTAATCTACCTCTGCTTGCTCTTTTTGATAATTTTAGTTCCATGATATTTTCGGTAATTCCTTCTATCTGTTTCCATGCTTGAATTACCATGTATCGTTCTCTTCTCCTTTCAAGACTATATAAATTTAAGAATTGTAGTCTTTTCCAGTAGTCAAGGTCCTTAACTTCTTCTATTCTAGCTGTAAATGACCTTTGTACACTCTATTTGTGCAATATCCTTTTGGTAGTGTGGGTACCATATTATATTGCAATATTCAAGTGGACTACGAACGTACGTTTTATAAAGCATAATCATGTGTTCAGCTTTTCTTGTTTTGAAGTGCCGGAACAACATTCCCATTTTTGCTTTGCATTTTGCCAATAGAATTGCTATTTGTTCATTGCATAACATATTCCTATTCAACATCACACCAAGGTCTTTAACTGCTTCCTTGTTTGTGATTGTCTCATTATTAGGTCCTTTATATGCATATAGCATTCCTACTTTATCACCATAGTTCATTGATTCAAATTTATCAGAGTTAAATATTATCCTATTTATCTCTCAGAGAGAGAGAGAGAGAGAGAGAGAGAGAGAGAGAGAGAGAGAGATACACTCATATATATATATATATATATATATATATATATATATATATATATATATAGAGAGAGAGAGAGAGAGAGAGAGAGAGAGAGAGAGAGAGAGAGAGAGAGAGATATGAATTCCAAAATGAATTTCATGATGCACACTCTAAGATTCTTATTTTCGCATTACACTCATTTCCTAGATATGTATGATTCATTAATAGGCATAAAAATATTTCGGGCAAAAATTTTTAAGGACAGACACCCTTCCTACCTCCAATCCTCCCTACTTATCCGGGCTTGGGACCGGTACTGAGTTTTCCTGGATCTTCCCCTCCCCCCCTAGTGAATAAGTTAACAAAACATCCATCCTACGGTTATTTATGGGCACAATTAGACACCTGTAACTGTTGAATTATATAACAAGTAAAAAATGCGCCGAAGTTTCCTCGGCGCAATCGAGTTTTCTGTACAGCCGCTACAGCGCATAATCGAGGCCACCGAAAATGGATCTATCTTTTGGTGGTCTCGGTGTGATGCTGTATGAGCCGCGTCCCATGAAACTTTAACCACGGCTCGGTGGTGGCCTGTCCTATATCGTTGCCAGAAGCACGATTATGGCTGAATTTAACCTTAAATAAAGTAAAAATTACCGAAGCTACAGGGCTGCAATTTGGTATGTTTGATGATTGGAGGGTGGATGATCAACATACCAAATTGCAGCCCTCTAGCCTCAGTAGTTTTTAAGATCTGGTGGCGGACAGAAAAAGTGCGGACGGACAAAGTCGGCACAATAGTTTTCTTTTACAGAAAACTAAAACCAAATTACCAAGCGACGTTCTCCACGAAAGTAAGAATTTATTGAAAAAAACTTCCAATGTTCAAAATGGGGGCACTGGGTCCTCGGTAAAATTGCCAACTTCTGAATTTCAGACAGAAAATGTTAAAAGCAACGAAAAATTATATACATCTGAAGCCCTTTACTGAAGCGGGAGACATTCAGTTATTTAAGGTGGTTATTCGCCTGCATTCAGATGCGATTCCTGTTTTCCCGATCGTTCCTCACCGGAGAATTTGGCTGCTTATTTCATGGGTCATCAACAAGGCTGCAGGCTACCTGGGCAACAAACTGGGTTGGAGAGAGAGAGAGAGAGAGAGAGAGAGAGAGAGAGAGAGAGAGAGAGAGAGAGAGAGAGAGAAGGGGTTATTATGGAAGCCAGCATACGCCGTCAAGCAGAACTGTTTTCAATCTCTCATTCAGCTTCTTTTCTCCTCACATACATTTTAAATGGCGGTTTCCCCGAAAGCCCAACCACCTTTTACCGTATTCCGAGAATTCAACAGGCGACGTTCAAAACACCTCAGAGAGAGATGTCCTTTTTTTTATTATAATTTTTTTTTTTTTTTGCCCTTTTAAGTGCATTTATGCGTTAGGGGTAATGGTGGGGTGGGTTCAGGTTGGGGGGAGATGTATAGTGGGTGGGGGTGTCTGTTGAGTGGGGTTAAGAGACCTGAAGGTGTCAATATGGCTTCCTCAGGGGAACTAGTTACCAGATTTTTCTCTTTTTTTTTTTTTTTTTTTTGCCGTTTGCTGGTCATAACACGTGGGTTACAGTTGGTCATAAACAGGTATATATGGGTATACAGTTGTGTGAATGATATATATACATACATATATATATATATATATATATATATATATACATATATATAAATGTATATATATATATATATATATATATATATATATATATATATATATATATACAGTATATATATAATGAATGAACACATAGAAACGTGTTTCATAGAAATAAATTTCTGACTCACCACGGGATCGAACTCCGGTCTTTCGAGTGAGAGTCCAGGGCATTAGCAATTCGGGCACCAAGGTCATAAAGAGAGTTGGAACCTGAGTACCTACGTACCCAAGGTTTTTCCGGGGCAGGCGACTGAGGCCTAACATACCAGGCCTTGACTTTCCCATAAAATTCTCTGAATCGATAATTTTAAGTTAAATTTGTCTTTTACAGTTATACAAAAGATGATAAGCAACAGGCAACCTGAAGTTGACCTATCTTTATCACATTAGGAGGAGCTAGATAAAAACACATTCTGGAATCGGATTAAAATCCCGAGTGTCAAGAGAAGATAAAAACTCTTGACGTATACGAGATAGAATTTCTTAGCATTTGGGTTTAGTTAAAAACCAGGCATTAAACGAGAGAGAGAGAGAGAGAGAGAGAGAGAGAGAGAGAGAGAGAGAGAGAGAGAGAGAGAGAGAGAGAGAGAGAGAGAGATTCCTGACACCGGGACAAGATCAGATTCCCAGAGAAGGACGAGATAAAAATTCGTTGTTTCTCCGAACTTAGACAGTTTCGTGGGGATTGATTAAAATTATATCTGAATGGACAGGATGAAAATCGAATGGAGTATGATATGATAAAATTGATATCACTCGCGTGAGTTGAAACTCAATTCGTCAGGATGAGATTACGATTCATATCACAGAGATGAGATGGAAATTCTCATCACCAGAATGAGGTACAAATTCTTATCACCAGAAGGAGATGCAAACTCTCATAAGCAGAATGAGGTAAGAATTCTCATCACCAGAATGAGATGACAATTCTTATCACAAGAATGGCATGAAAATTCTTATCACCAGAATTATATAAAAATTCTTATCACCAGAATTATATAAAAATTCCCATCACTAGAATGAGATGAAAATTTCCACCACCAGAATGAGATAATTATTTTTATTACCAGAATGAGATGAAAATTCTTATCAATAGAATGAGATAAAAATTCTTACCACAAGAATGACGTGAAAATTCTTATCACCAGAATGAGTTAAAATTCTTATTATCAGAAAGATGAAAGTCCTCATCACCAGAATGAGATAAAAATTCTTATCAAAAGAAGGTTATAAAAAATTCTTATCAAAAGAAGATTATAAAAAATTCTTATCATCAGAATAAGATTAAAATTCTCATCGCCAGAACTAGAAAAAAAATCAAAATTCAAAATTTTATCATCGAACAATTTTATTGACAAAAATATACGTTTTCTACTTTTGCACCTTAAACAGCTATAGGTCCCCACCCCCGTCGGCCTCTACGCTTAAAAAATATATAAAAAAAGTATAAAATTACCACAACCCTCCAGCAGAATTATTCCTTAAAAGACGATTTTTCTCTTTTATACACAATCTGTTGAAGTGCTCCAGTACTATCAATAAGCCCTAATGGATCCTTCACTAGCACGCCCAGGGAAAAGGAAATTTTGGGGAGGGGGAGGAAGGAGGGAGGGGGGGGGGAAGGGGGGGGGGGGATGGGGAGGGGAGGGAGGGGAGGGAGGGGAGGGGAGGGGGAGGGGGGTTGGCCAAGGGATCGATCTTTGGTTCATGGATACTGAAGTCATGAGAATCATAATAATTTTGTTATTGTAACAACATAGGCTAATAATAATAATAATAATAATAATAATAATAATAATAATTATTATTATTATTATTATTTATTATATTATTATTATTATTTTAAAACATCAGAATATTAATAATGATACGGCGTTCAATAATAATAATAATAATAATAATAATAATAATAATAATAATAATAATTGTTTTTTTCATAAAACATCAGAACAATAACAGTAACAATAAAAATATTAAGTAATGACAGTCACTTATATTTTTACAATAAAAAAATCTGAATACAACTTCTATTACTGCTGTGGTAAAGCATGGTACATAGAAATTTTAAATAGAACACCTTTTAATATTATAGAATTATAATGTCGTTCAGTAAAAAGATTTTTCTAAAAATTACAGCAGTGTGTTTTAATAATAATAATAATAATAATAATAATAATAATAATAATAATAATAATAATATTAATAATAATGACATTATTATTATTATTATTAAAACTTCAGAATATTAATAATTGTATAACGTTTATTAATAATAATAATAATAATAATAATAATAATAATAATAATAATAACAATCATCATCACCATCATTATTATTATTATTATTATTATTATTATTATTATTATTATTATTATTACTAAATAATATGAAAACTAGAGAGTTTCGCAAATGTATTTATAAAATTCGTGCAAATATGATTTGTGAATGTAACACATTTATGCAAACATCATAGAAATATTTTATATCAATATAAATATTTTACAAAAATAAACGATCCAAAGAAATAATTGTAAATAACTCTCAATATGAATCTATCCTTCTTGTTCTTGTTCTTGTTCTTGTTTAATCTTCTTCTTCTTCTTCTTCTTCTTCTTCCTCCTCCTCTTCTTCTTCTTCTTTTCTTCTTCTTCTTCTTCTTCTTCTTTTCTTCTTCCTCCTCCTCCTCCTCTCCTCCTTCTTCTTCTTCTTTTAATCTTCTTCTTCTTCTGTCCCTCCTCCTCCTCCTCCTCCTCCTCCTCCTCCTCCTCTTCTTCTTCTTCTTCTTCTTCTTCTTCTTCTTCTTCTTCTTCTTCTTCTTCTTCTTCCTCCTCCTCCTCCTCCTCCTCCTCCTCCTCTTCTTCTTCTTCTTCTTCTTCTTCTTCTTCTTCTTCTTCTTCTCCTCTTCTTCTTCTTCTTCTTCTTCTTCTTCTTCTTCTCCTCCTCCTCCTCCTCCTCCTCTTCTTCTTCTTCTTCTTCTTCTTCTTCTTCTTCTTCTTCTCTCTCCTCCTCCTCCTCCTCTTCTTCTTCTTCTTCTTCTTCTTCTCTTCCTCCTCCTCCTCCTCCTCCTCCTCTTCTTCTTCTTCTTCTTCTTCTTCTTCCTATTTATCTATCGACCTCGATCCTCCTCCTCCTCCTCTGATGGATGAGTCGACCTTCGAGGGTCTTCATCCATCTTCTTCTCGAAAATTTCCTCTTCCTCCTCCTCCTCCTCCTCCTGCCTCCTCCTCCTCCTCCCTCCTTCTTCTTCTTCTTCTTCTTCAGACTTTTAATCCTCCTCTTCTTAATTTCTTGTGTTCTTCTTATACAAGTGTAGAGTAATTGTTTCCTCCTCCTCCTCCTCCTCCTCCTCTTCATTTCTTCTTCTTCTTCTTCTATAATATTGACCTCTTCTTCTTCTTCTTTTTATAAATATTCCTCCTCCTCCTCCTCTTCATTTTATAAGTGTATCTTACTTCTTAATATTCTTCTTTTCTATTAAATGTTTATCTATCGACAGCGATCGATAATTGCTCTACTTTTTGTGATGGATGAGTCAACCGCGAGGGTCGTCATATTTCAAGACTATTAAATATTTTGCTAAAACCTCCTTTCGTGCCTTAATAATTACTAATCCATTTGTAATGTGTATATTAGAAATATAATATTGAGAAGGTAATTATATTTTGGGTTGTACAACAAAATATTAACCTTTCTAATAAATATGTTTGAGTAAATACTCCATTAGTGATTAAACTCCATTTGTATAAGTGTATAATACAACCAATATATTTATCCACCATATATATGAGCAAACATGATAAAAAATTCCAAGAGTCTTGTTTAAAAAGTTTACAGAAAGAATATGAATCTTATGCACTTAGTCACAAGTAAAAAAATCTTATGAAACTTTAACCACTGCCAGGTGGTGGCCTGTCACATATCTTTGCCAGATGCACGATTATGTCGAACTTCAACCTTAAATAAAATAAAAACTACTGAGGTTAGAGGGCTGCAATTTGGTATGTTTGATGATTGGAGGGTGGATGATCAGCATACCAGTTTGCAACCCTCTAGCCTCAGGGTGTTTTAAGATCTGAAGGCGGGCAGAGAAAGTGCGGACGGACAGACAAAGCCGGCACAATAGTTTTCTTTTACAGAAAACTAAAAAATGCCTCTTCAACTTCAATCACATTCGAGTGAAAGTAAGTGCCTGAATTGTTTTAGCCTTGAATAAATGTCAACACTGACCAGTCACAGTATATACTTTGGAAGTTTGAATTTCAAGTCAATGGCTCCTTTGGTGGGTTTGTTCCGTATGAATAGGGTTCATCTCCTGAATAATAATAATAATAATAATAATAATAATAATAATAATAATAATAATAATAATAATAATAATTTTGAGTTTCAAGTCAATGGCTCCTTTGGTGGGTTTGTTCCATATGAATAGGGTTCATCTCCTGAATAATAATAATAATAATAATAATAATAATAATAATAATAATAATAATAATAATAATAATAATAATAATAATCTTTGAAAGCTTGAATTTCAAGTCAGTGGCCCCTTTGGTGGGTTTGTTCCATATGAGCAGGGTTCATCTCCTCAATAATAATAATAATAATAATAATAATAATAATAATAATAATAATAATAATAATAATAATAATAATAATAATAATAATAATAATAATAATAATGCTAAGAAATTCACAATCTCGTGAAAAAGAACCTGTGTAATAAAATCCACAATTATATAGTAAACTACATTACAATGTAATATATCTATTTTATATATATAGTCATATAATTTTTTTACTATATAATTGTGGATGTTTATTAGACAAAAATAATAATAATAATAATAATAATAATAATAATAATAATAATAATAATAATAATAAAGTCAAATAAATTGAAGTAAGAAGCAGAGAAGAAATCCCTACACTCCCACTCACACAAGGCCACATATTTAATTTAGGACAAGCCAGAACGCCACGCCTAAACTAACAGTGGAGGTTATTCGCGTGAAAAGGTTAAATTCCGGTATGGCCAAGGCACCAGCTGCCTTATTATATACACCTGAAAAGGTTATATCCCGCTAGAGGGCCAACACGGGAAAACATAAAAAAAAAATAATAAAAAATACGAAAAAAATATATAAAAAAAAAAATACCTGCTCTCTGAATTATGAGTTTCCGCTCTGATATACAAACACGGGTCCTTCTTGGGAATGGGAGGAAAAAAATCGTATGTTTTTTTTATTTTTTTTCTGAAGGGGTTTCTGAAGGAAAATAGAAGGATTTGAATACAAAAAAAAACTTTTTGGTTGTTTTCAGCTCGTTTCTCTCCGGATTCGTGTTCTTTTTTCTTTTTTTTTTTTTTGTCAGAGAAAAGAAGTTATTTGAATATGAAAAGGACAACAAGAAAATAAAATCTCGTCGCGTGTTGTCAAAGGGGCGGCTGAGCAAACAGAAAGTCATATGGTATCTTGGGAATTCTCGTAGAGAGAGAGAGAGAGAGAGAGAGAGAGAGAGAGAGAGAGAGAGAGAGAGAGAGAGAGAGAGAGAGAGAGAGAGAGAGGACAAACATATACATTTTATATCACATATATATATAAATATATATATATATATATATATATATATATATATATATATATATATATATATATACACACACACATATACAGAATATTGTGCTCGGATGGTCCGTGGTTCAATCCAGACCTACTGGCCTACAAGGCGACCCAGAAGTGTATGGGTAACAGTGACAGCTAGAGCCAAGGAAAGGGACGGGGTGTGAGTGTAGCAACTTCACCCCGTTTATCATAACTTTGAATTTATATATATATATATATATATATATATATATATATATATATATATATATATACTTATATACATACATACATATATAAGACAGAGAAAGTATTCAGTACAAGAAACCCAACAATTCCAAGCACTGCTCAATTCCCCGAGAGATGGCAGCACCTCGCAGGCCCCAGGTGAATGACAGGAGCATTAAGGCTAAGCCTAGACTTATCGCTTTAATGGAACTTTTGAGAGTGAGAAAAAAAAAAAAAATTGAATAATCGTCTTGCTAAAGACGAGGTGTTGGTTGGAATGCTTTGTCAGTACTTTTTGTAGATGTAATTGTAGATAGTAAGGACCTTTGGGGGGGGGGCGGGTATGTAGGAGACAACTACCACCCACCCCCACCCCAAAACTCTTCAGAGAATTAATAGGAATTTAGGAAATGGTTTCATTGGTTGGATGATCTTGTAATTTCTGTAGAGTTTTGAAAAGAAAAAATGTTTTGGGATAAAAAGTTGTTAATTTAAAGGGCTGGCACTCTTTTCCAGGTTGCATGTATACATATATATATATATATATATATATATATATATATATATATATATATATATATATATATATATATATATATATACACACAATTAAATACATACACCAAATAGGTGTATATATGTGTATATATATATATGTATATACAGTACATATACAAAATATTCAAATAATAAAACAATTATAAAACTCGTAAATAAGGAAAGAAAGACGCTATTAAAGAAGACTAAATTACAAAAAAAAAAAAATACAACGGTTACAGAAATCGTAAAGAAAGAAAATAGAAAGACGCTATACAGAACACGGCAGAAGACAATAAAATAACAACACCATTATAGAAATTGTAAATGAAAATAAGAAAGAACAAATTACAGAAAGGACAAAATGAGACAAAGCTGGAGCCTCGAGAAAATCGATAGAGAGAGAGAGAGAGAGAGAGAGAGAGAGAGAGAGAGAGAGAGAGAGAGAGAGAGAGAGAGAGAGAGAGAGATCGTACAACAATTACAAGGATCATAAATAAAAACAAGAATCAACTAATTAAAGACAAGACAAAATGAGACAGAACTGGAGCCTCGAGAAAATCGAGAGAGAGAGAGAGAGAGAGAGAGAGAGAGAGAGAGAGAGAGAGAGAGAGAGAGAGAGAGAGAGAGAGAGAGAGAGATCGTAAAACCCCAAAGAATTGGAGTCATTACAGAGAGACCTGTTTTTCATCTCCGCAGATGCTGGGCGCCGCTCCGGACGAGCGAAGTAATGGAACCCACCCTCTTGTTCTTGCTGGTGTTCATGGCGACGTGTGGTGAGTATGATGGATTTACTACCTGCCTTGCAGGAGAGAGAGAGAGAGAGAGAGAGAGAGAGAGAGACAAGAATGCTGCAGAACCTAACAGAATATTTAGTTATATACATAAAAAAAGAGAGAGAGAGAGAGCCAAGAATGTTGCAGAACCTAACAGAGTATTTAGTTATATACATTTAAAGAGAGAGAGAGAGAGAGAGAGAGAGATGGGGGTTGTTGCAGACAAGAGAAAAAAATCAGAACATACAGACTTTAAAAGAGAGAGAGAGAGAGAGAGAGAGAGAGAATGTGTTGCAAATAAGAGAAAATATAGAACATACAGACTTTTAAAGAGAGAGAGAGAGAGAGAGAGAGAGAGAGAGAGAGAGAGAGAGAGAGAGAGAGAGAGAGAGAGAGAGAGAGAGGAGGGTTTGCTGACAAGAAAGAGAGAAACAGAACATACAAACTTTTTAAGAGAGAGAGAGAGAGAGAGAGAGAGAGAGAGAGAGAGAGAGAGAGAGAGAGAGAGAGAGAGAGAGAGAGAGAGAGAGTCTTCCTTTAAAGGAAAACCTTACATGAGAGAAATAGTCTAATAATAAATAACTGCACGTGATCACAAGAATGGATGATGCTTCAGGTATCTTAGCTAATTACTTTAGGTACCAAATAGCCATTATGTCATTAACACTTATTAACGTCTGTGTTGCTTCTTTTCTTGTTAATTATTTTCTGCCCACTTTAGAAGTACAAAGTATTAGTAACCTTAACAACATAATGCAATAACAATTATCAACATGCTTACTATTCATTGGAACGTCCCACAAGTAAAAATCATATTTAACTCTATAACAAATCTCCTTGTATTTTGATGATTTACTTACACTTTTATCTATTTATTTATTTATTAATTCGTTATTATATTTATCTTTTCTTTCTAATAACTGATCTCTTATTTTATGCTACGTCTTTCAAATTAACAACTTAATATTCTTTGGAAGCTTCAATTTCAAATCTATAATGGCACCTTTGGTTGGCTTGTTCTATATGAATAGGCTTCATGTTCTGAAACAACAACAAAACAGCAATAATAATAATAATAATAATAATATAATAATAATAATAATAATAATAATATTATTATTATTATTATTATTATATTATTATTATTATTATTATTATTATTATTATTATTATTATTATTCAGAGGATGAACCCTATTCATATGGAACAAGTCCACTACAGGGGCCACTGACTTGAAATTCAAGCTTCCAAAGAATATTACGGTGTTCATTAGGAAGAAGTAAGAGGAGGTAAATGGAAATGCAGAAAAAAAAGAGATCTCACTTATTAAAAAAAAAACAAATAACTTCTATAAATTAATAACTAGATAAAAAAGTATTAAAATGCAAGGTGAATAGCATTAGGGTCCGTGGACTTGTTCCATAATAATAATAATAATAATAATAATAATAATAATAATAATAATAATATAAACTTCTTTATTTCTAGAAGTGATCCCAACAGAAGCCTCGGCCTCCTTAAATTTGGCCCAGGGAAGAAGACCCCAAACGTCCTCTTCTTCTTCCTCCTCCTCGTCTTCGGTGTCCTCGATAGGAGGCCCTCCGATGCGCTTCCCGCCGAAGGTCTCCGGCTTCGTGGTCGTGTCGGAGGGCAACTACGACCACGAACACCACACCCACACCCACGGGGAGGAGCCCCACCGGGTCCCTTCGCCCCAGTTCGTCACCAACAACACCACCACGACGGAGGTCTACCTCGGGTCCACGGCCAAGCTCGACTGCACCGTGGACGACTTGACCAACGAGTCGGTAAGTCGCGGATTAACCAGAGTCGGTAGATCATGGATTAACCAACGAGTCGGTAGGTCATGGATTGACCGACGAGTATATAGATCATGGATTAACCAAGAGTTGGTAGATCACATTTTAATCACAGAGTCGGTAGATCATGAATTAACCAAAGAGTCGGTAGATCATGGATTAACCAAAGAGTTTGTAGATCACAGATTAACCAACGAGTCGGTAGATCATGGATTAACCAACGAGTCGGTGGATCATGGATTAACCAAAGAGTCTGTAGATCATGGATTAACCAACGAGTCGGTAGATCACGAATTAACCAAAGATTCGGTAGATCATGGATTAACCAAACAGTCGGTAGGTCACGGATTAAGTAACGAGTCAGTAAGTCACGGATTGACCAAAAGTCGGTAGATCACGAATTAACCAATGAGTTGGTAAGTCACAGATTAACCAACAAGTCAGTAAGTCATTGATTAACCAAAGAGTTGGTAGATCACGTATTAACCAATGAGTCGGTAAGTCACGAATTAACCAAAGAGTCAGTAGATCATGGATTAACCAATGAGTTGGTAAGTCACGGATTGACCAAAGAGTTCGGTAAGTCATGAATTAACCAACCAGTCAGTATGTCATGAATTAACCAACCAGTCAGTATGTCATGAATTAACCAACCAGTCAGTATGTCATGAATTAACCGACATGGGAATAGGTTACAAATTAACTAATACTTACGTGAGTCAAGAATTAGTAAATAGCTCAAAAATGAACCAGCGAGTCAGTAAGTCACTGATTAACCAACGAGTCGGTAAGACATGGATTACAAAAGACAGTATGACATGGATTAACCGAGTCGCTAAGTCACGGATTAACCAACGAGTTGGTAAGACATGGAGTAACAAACGAGTCAGTAAGTTACTGATTAACAGAGTCGGTAAGTCACGGGTTAACCAACGAGTCAGTAAGTCACAGATTACCCAGCGAGTCATTAAGTTATCAAATAACCAACGAGTCGGTAAGTCCGGATTAACCAGCGAGTCGGTAAGACAGAGATGATACAATGCGTCAGTAAGTCATGAATTAACCAACGAGTGAATAGGTCACAAAATAACTGATTTAATTAAGCGAATCAAGAATTAGTAAATAGGTCAAGAATGAACCAACGAGTCGGTAAGTCACGGATTAACCAACAAGTCGGTAAGTCACGGATTAACCAACGAATCGGTAAGTCACGGAATTAACCAACGAGTCGGTAAGTCACGGATTAACCAACGAGTCAGTAAGTCACGGATTAACAAACAAGTCAGTAAGTCACGGATTAACCGAGTCGGTGAGTCACGATTAACCAACGAGTCGGTAAGTCACGATTAACCAACGAGTCGGTAAGTCAAGAATTAACAGATGCACCGCTTAATAATGATACTACCGTATTCCAGTAGCTCCTAGGAAGAGGTATATTTTCATTATCAGTATCGTTATTATCAATGTTATTACCATTGTTATCATTATTATTATTGTCAATAACAATAATAATAACGTATAAGTATCTGTATTCACGGAAAAGTCTCTCTCTCTCTCTCTCTCTCTCTCTCTCTCTCTCTCTCTCTCTCTCCCAATATGTGAACCCTGGCCCCCTCTTTGCCAAAAGTTTCGAGAGAGCTACGGAAGAAGCTTGAGCGGGTAAATGCACCACCACCGTCCCCGAATTCTAACCAGAAACCGAAAGAAGAAGAAGAAGAAGAAGAAGAAGAAGGAGACGAAAAAGAAGAAGGAGAAGAAGACAAAAACAAATGCAGGTCATGACACTTGGCGAATTCCCCACACTTTCTCGGAGGTCGTCTCTCTCTCTCTCTCTCTCTCTCTCTCTCTCTCTCTCTAATCCCAAGAGACGAGACGATGAAAGACGACTCTCATTCACGACGTCTCTAACGACTTTCATTTCTGAGAGGGCGAGAGCGATGATGCCCCGAGACTTTTGCTAGCTGCGAGAGTGACTCGATAACGGCGACGAGAGGAGGTCGTCTGACGTCATCTGCTCGCATTCGAGCGCGCAAGCACGTTCCCGCGTGATAGGCAATTGCGAGCGTTCCCGGGAGTACATGTGTTTCATTACCTAAGCGAATGCTAATTCTGTTTCAATCGTCATCCAAAGGGTGTAGAAAAAATTATGATAGTCAACACAGTGACTGTTATCATCATCATTACAAGAATGATACTAATGATTTGTTATTATTATTATTATTATTATTATTATTATTATTATTATCATTATTATTATTATTATTATTATTATTATTATTATTATTATTACAATATGATGATTTGCTTAATATATGAACGTGTAATAATAATAATAATAATAATAATAATAATAATAATAATAATAATAATAATAATAATAATAATAATAATGATGAAGTATTTTTCTCCTTATTTTACTTACGATTATTTTCATCGACATTGAGATTTACATTTGGTAAACGAGTTTTTTGTGGACAACACGATGGGTTTCCGAAGTGATGCATGTTAAAATGACGCACAGAAATTCATGGTTTCGTTTTCAATATTTCTTTTATGTTATTACCTAAATTTGAAATACAGTTTTATATATTGTGATCTGTGATTATGATGCTTTTTGCAAATACCAGGACTGTCGGAAAGGCTATCATTTTATATTTAGAAAGCCTGCTCTGTTTCATACAGAAATTTTGATTATTTTGTCATATAAAAGAAAAACAAAAGATGAATTCGTTTAAACATGACCTGAATTTAAAACCACAGAGCTTTTTAATAAGCAAATAATTCCTTTTAGAGCCAGAATTTCATACACTCTAATTCTTTATCCAATAGTGGAGAATATATATATATACACACACACATACAGTATATATACATATATATTTATACACACACACATATATATATATATT
>NC_089761.1:35341772-35359272 GCF_040412425.1 Macrobrachium rosenbergii | reverse complement strand
CATCAACAATCGTATTTCCCTTGTCATCAAGAATCGTATTTTCATTGTTATCAACAATCGTATTTCTCTTGTCATCAACAATCGTATTTTCCTTGTCTTCATACATTCCTGCCTTTTTCACATCAACAATCGTATTTCCCTTGTCACCAACAATCGCATTTTCCTTGTCTTCATACATTCCTACCTTTTTCACATCAACAATCGTATTTCCCCTGTCACCAACAATCGCATTTCCCTTGTCATCAACAATCGTATTTCCCTTGTCATCAACAATCGCATTTTCCTTGTCTTCATGAATTCCTACCTTTTCACATCAACAATCAACAACAAATTTTTTGTCATCAACAATCGTATTTCCCTTGTCATCAACAATCGTAACTTCCCTTGTCATCAACAATCGTATTTCCCTTGTCATCAACAATCGCATTTCCCTTGTCAGCATACATCCCTACCTTTGTCACATCAACAATCGTATTTCCCTTGTCACCAACAATCGCATTTCCATTCTTATCAGCACAGGTAATTTCACAGTCATTAACCTGCGGGTCATATACGTTAACCACCGCCCCCCCCCCATCAAAACATGGATGGAACCTGGGCCAGCTCCTCCAAAAAGTCCTCCTTCTCCTCCTCCTCCTCCTCCTTCGTCACGGCATCTTCAAACACATTACTTAAGCCAGGAAACACGAGGAAGGAATTCTTCCCGCCGGAATAAAAAGGAAATGTGGAAGCGGATTACCTTCAGAGACGCTGACGCCATAAATCATAATTTTCCTTCGTCTGAGATACCACCCAAGCGCTTGTGTGTGTGTGTGTGTGTGTGTGTGTGTGTGTGTGTGTGTGTGTGTGTGTGTGTGTGTGTGTAGCCTTCTAGCGGAGAGAGGCTGGCTGAGCGTGCTTGCTTCATTGCTGACGCCGCTAACTGCTCCTGAATGCTGCTGACTGCTGAATGCAGTGGCAGGAGGAACGGCAGCAGGAATGTTAATAATAAAAGCAGAAATAATAATAATAATAATAATAATAATAATAATAATAATAATAATAATAATAATAATATTTGTTAAGATCCTATCATATATTACAAATGGGTGACTTAGAAATGAAGAAGTGATTTGACTATATTCACGATAGTTAAATATGCACATAAACACACACAAACACAAACACACACACATATATATATATATATATATATATATATATATATATATATATATATATATAATATTTTATATATATATATGTATACATATATATATAATATATATATTTTTATATATATTATATACATATATATATATGTATAAATATATATGTATATAAATATATACATATAAAAAAACACAAAAGTAAAAAAAAAACTCTAGTTTCCCCCATATTTGATTCGACGTGAAATGAGGCCGAGTTAAAAGAGATTTCTTTGAGGGCCGTTTCCTTTGAGAGTCCAGAATAAGCGAATTGGATGTAAAGGAAATCAAACACTCTTCCCCGTAACTTTGATAGAATTTAATTCTAAATGCCGACAGCTCGCGTGTACGCTCGCTCTCACACACACACACACATATATATATATATATATATATATATATATATATATATATATATATATATATATATATATATATATATATAATTATATATTTCTCATTTGAAACTCTTTCAAATTTATTTATTTATTCATTCTTTAGTTTCTTTATTTTCATTTATTGCGGCGTCAATAACCTAGATTTTGTATCGCCAGCAGAGTGGTCATAATCATCAATCGTCATTTCAATCTTTCTCTGGAATCCATGGACTCATCTACCTAAACTCTTTTTCCTTCTTTATTCCAGACATGTCATTCAACTGTGGACCACATTTTCACCAGAGTCGATTTTTAGTTTTCTGAAAATAAAACTATTGTGCCGGCTTTGTCTGTCCGTCCGCACTTTTTCTGTCCGCCCTCAGATCTTAAAAACTACTGAGGCTAGAGGGCTGCAAATTGATATGTGGATCATCCACCCTCCAATCATCAAACATACCAAATTGCAGCCCTCTAGCCTCAGTAGTTTTATTTTATTTAAGATTAATGTTAGCCATAACCGTGCTTCTGGCAACTCAACAACACAAGCCACCACGACCGGATGAGAGCTTCATGGACCGCGGCTCATACAGCATTACACCGAGACCACCGAAAGATAGATCTGTTTTCGGTGGCTCTGATTATGCCCTGTACAGAAAACGGGGTTGCGCCGAAGAAACTTCGGCTCGTTTTTTCCTCGTTTCTTCAGAATATTCATCTCGAGGTCCGAGTCCTTAGCAAGCGTCTTCCCTGGCTCCTTTTGAACTCCTAACTCGACTTCTCTTGAGGCATTTCATTATCCCATCTCTCCTCGCCTGTTTCCTCCTCTCTAACTTTGAATCTTTCAGTTGTTCTTTTTATTTTCTTGTTTTCTTAGTTTTCCTCGCTGCCTGAAGATTCTTGCTACTTCAGGTCGCTTCGTTATCTTCGTCGCGAAAATATTTTCTCTCTTCTCTTTGATTTCTCATTCATGTTTCATATTCTTTGGAAGCTTGAATTTCAAGTCAGTGGCCCCTCTGGTGGGCTTGTCCCATATGAATAAGGTTCTTCTTCTGGGTAGTAATAATAATAATAATAATAATAATAATAATAATAATAATAATAATAATAATAATAATAATAGGTTTTATTGAATATCATTGCTGCTTCAGCTGCATTTATTTTATAGAAGACTTTTCTACCTCCCGCCCCACAAACAGAACGCCGGGTTCGAGTCACGGACGAAGGGAGGGAAGGAGGTTGTCGAGAAACACTGCAACAGTGGTAAAAGTCATCTTCAATTCTCTTTATTCCTAAAAAAAACCTTTATACTTCTTCCTCTGCACCTTCCCACAGAACCCCGGGTTCGAGTCCTGGACGAGAGGGGAACGAACACTACAACAGTGGTGACGCCATCTTCAATCTCTTTATTTAAAAAACCTTTATTTTTCTTCTCTGTACCCTCTCACAGAACCCCGGGTTCGAGTCGTGGACGAGAGGGGGACGAAGGTCGTCGAGAAACACTACAACAGCGGCAGCATGATCGAGCTGAAGTGCGTGATCGAATTCGTCCCGTTCCCCCACGGACCCGTGACCTGGCGGAGAGGCAACACGACCCTCACCTTCAACACCTCGACAGGTGGAATCAGGTGCGTGCGAGACGTCTCGACAGGTGGAATTAAATTGGTTGCTTTCGGGGGGCAGGACGTGATTGGATTTTGCTTGTTGCGGCTGTTTGGGAGGTTCAGATGATGTGTTTAAAATGTTCTTCTGATTTTAGATTGTTTACAAGGTTTACTGAGAGAGAGAGAGAAAACCTGAGAGAGAGAGAGAGAGAGAGAGAGAGAGAGAGAGAGAGAGAGAGAGAGAGAGAGAGAGAGAGAGAGAGAGAAGTGCTGCTAGTTCTAAAGATCTGAAAAGTACCAAATCATGTGTTTAAAGTATTCACTTGATTTTAGATTGTTTACAAGGTTTATTGAGAGAGAGAGAGAGAGAGAGAGAGAGAGAGAGAGAGAGAGAGAGAGAGAGAGAGAGAGAGAGAGAGAGTGCTGCTGGTCCTAAAGACTGAAAAGTACCAAATGATGTGTTTAAAGAGTTCTTTTGATTCTAGATTGTTTGAAGGATTTACTGAGAGAGAGAGAGAGAGAGAGAGAGAGAGAGAGAGAGAGAGAGAGAGAGAGAGAGAGAGAGAGAGAGAGAGAGAGAGGCTGAAGTGCTGCTGGTTCTAAAGACTGAAAAGTACCAAATGATGTGTTTAAAGTATTCACTTGATTTTAGATTGTTTACATGATAACTGAGAGAGAGAGAGAGAGAGAGAGAGAGAGAGAGAGAGAGAGAGAGAGAGAGAGAGAGAGAGAGCAAACCATTAAAGCTAGATCATTCTTCCCAGTGGCAGAACAAGCTCCTAGAGAGAGAGAGAGAGAGAGAGAGAGAGAGAGAGAGAGAGAGAGAGAGAGAGAGAGAGAGAGAGAGAGATAGCAAAACCCAATATAATCCGTCCGTTTTCAATTTCATTCTTCTTCTTCTTCCAGCGTCAAGGGAGACTCTGAGTCCGGATACATCCGAAGTCGCCTCTACGTAGCCAACGCCACTCCTCGTCACTCGGGGATATACTCCTGCTGGTACAGCAACTACTCCAGCGATACGGTCACCGTCCATGTCATTGCAGGTAAATCCAGGTCACCCCTTGCAATTAGGGCGTCAGTGAGGGCATCTATAAGTCTTAGGAGAGGGCGTTCATAAGCCCTAACCCAGGTCGCAAGGGAAACTCCTTCAGATTTAGGCACAGATCAGGCAACTTGTGTTGTGGGAATTAGTCAGAACTAGGGGACGTCTTCTCAGGTAGTCAAGGTGACTCTTTATAGTTACAGCATTAATTAATCCTATTACAGGTGGGAGAGTCTTCGTAGGATGTTAGGATTTAATCACGACGAAATAGGATAATATTTTATGCCTAGAGTAGGATGTTGTCTGGATTACAAGACGCTGCAGGTGATCAAGATAAAATTTTATAGGTAGAGTATGAATTAGTTCCAATTTGTATAGCAGGATTTGGTCTTAATTATGGTTATATATTAATATTTTATGTATATTGTAGGAATAAGTAAGCATTTATAGTTATCGTAGGAGAGTCCCTGTTTCTAAGCATGCAATGTGAGTGAAAATATATAGTTATTTCAGGAATAAGTTAAGACTGGGTGTCACAGGTTAATCCTTTATAGTTTCTGTAGAAGTATTTTCAGGGGCATATGACGTCATTGCAGATAATAAGAGTAATAATCCCTTTATTGATTTTGTAGGAATGTCACCAGAATTTGACAGGATTCCTGCGGTCTATTTCCCCTTAATAACTTGTGTAGAGCAAGTTGCTTATATCAAATAATTACATAAATTGTAAATCAGTCAACAAAGCCAATTATATTCGCGTAGGTCCAGTGAGCATTACTACAAATGTCAATTTCACCAAAAAAAAAAAAATTAGACGTTCAACTGTTCTGATTTAATGATCAACAGAAATTTGTCAAGCCTTACTTGCAGCTAGCTCTCTCTCTCTCTCTCTCTCTCTCTCTCTCTCTCTCTCTCTCTCTCTCTTCCTTTCCTTCGCCAGGCCATTAATGCAAAACACGAGCTGCAATATAAGTTACGATAATATCCCAGTTAATATGCTCGGCATTAAAAAAAGAAAAATTTAAAAGATTGTGAAGATATATTACCCTCGCTGGCTATTTGCACCCTGCTACTCCCTCTCTCTCTCTCTCTCTCTCTCTCTCTCTCTCTCTCTCTCTCTCTCTCTCTCTCTCTCTCTCTCTCTCCTTCCCGCTTAACTTTACAATCACCTCCGTCCGGGGAAGAAAAATAAAACATGAGCGAAGAGAGGACATTAATCTAGCAATCTCATAACGCCTTGTGGTTGCTGAACGACATAAGGAAAAAGCTACATTCAGAGAGAGAGAGAAAAAAAAACACACCCTATCCTCTCGACTATTAGAGCCAGTGACAATCTTTCAAGCATGAGTAATGTTTCGTCGTCCCGAACACAAGTTTGTATTGCTTCTGGATTAATCGTTTCTCTTCAGGGATGGTTTTTTTATCAGGGTATTTTTTTTTTTTTGGCTTATCCTTGGGAATGGCGTCGTGTTCCTGGGGTTGACGGGTTGGTGGGGGGTCGGGTTGGAGGAGGGAGGGGGTGATATGTTTTCGCCAGGATGATAAGGAATTTCTTAGCAATAGAGGCTTGTTTAATACACACACACACACACACACACACACACACACACACACATATATATATATATATATATATATATATATATATATATATATATATATATATATACATATATATATATATATATATATATATATTATATATATATATATGTAATATATATACACATATTTTATATATATATATATACATATATATATATATATATAATATATATATATATATATATATATATATATATTATTAAATTGATAAAGATATATATATATATGTGTAATACATATATATAAATATATATATATATATGTATATATATATATATATATATATATATATATATATACACATATATATATATATACATATATACATAATACCCAGAATAGAATGCATCCCAGTCATATTCAATGGACCTGCGGATTGCAGTCTCGTGTTCTTGCCCTAGAACTGCTTCTCCCCCCCCAACCAACCCCACCCCCGCCCCCACAGCCTGATTTCATGCAGGTCTTGTCCGTCACGTTTTAGGCAGGGTCGTGCCGCCCCCCCTTCTGCGGGCCGTCCATATTTCTGATTTCGTGTTGACACCCAAATTTGGGTTTTTGGGTATTTTTTGGGGATACTCTCATTCTCGTGGTTAGGCAGTGTGGTGGGACAGCCGTGAATGACATGAGTGTTCAACGCTGCGTGGACTCTTCAAAATTTCTTATTTTGGTTTTAATCTGTGTCAGAATTCATCTCTTGTTTATTTATTTTATTCATTTATTATTTATCTTTTGTTTTGTTCAATGCATTGAAGACATTATTCTTCTTGAATTTCAGTATATATTTTTGCATTTTGTTTATTAATTCTTTTTTCTTTTTAATATTATTCTTCTTGCATTTCAATATATTTTTTGCATATTTGATAATTTATAATTTTTTTTCTTTTTAATAAGTGAGTGGAATCTCTTCTTTCCGTATTTCTCTTTATTTCCTCTGACTTCTTCCTAATGAACACCTTAATATTCTTTGGAAGCTTGAAATTCAAGTCTATAATGGCCCCTTAGGTGGGCTTCTTCCATATGAATAGATTTCATCTTCTGAATAATAATAATAATAATAATAATAATAATAATAATAATAATAATAATAATAATAATAATAATAATAATAATAATAATAATAATATTCTTTGGAAGCTTGAATTTCAAGTCAGTGGCCCCTCTGGTGGGCTTGTTCCATATGAATAGATTTCATCTTCTGAATAATAATAATAATAATAATAATAATAATAATAATAATAATAATAATAATAATAATAATAATAATAATAATAATAATAATAGGCTTGTTCCATATGAATAGATTTCATCTTCTAAATAATAATAATAATAATAATAATAATAATAATAATAATAATAATAATAATAATAATATTCTTGACAGTGAGGTCAGACGTGATTGTAGAATAGCTAATTATCTAGTACGGGCAATTCAAACATTTGCTTGGAGTAATGAATATAAATGTCTCAATTTTTATTTCACTTGGTCTTCCGTGTTTAAATTATGCATTCTTAACCCAGGGGTCAGACAGCATGGGTAATAAACAAATTAATCAATAAATCGCAATGAAGACTCTGAGCCTGATGTTGTATTATGTAAATGTCCTCATTTACTCATCAGCTGTTTATGATTTTCCAGGAAAGAAAGATATCATCGGCTGTTTATGTTCTTCCAGGGACGATAAGATTCTCAGTTGTTTATCCTTTTCCAGGAAAGAAAGATATCATCGGCTGTTTATGTTCTTCCAGGGACGATAAGATTCTCAGTTGTTTATCCTTTTCCAGGAAAGAAAGATATCATCGGCTGTTTATGCTCTTCCAGGGATAATAAGATTCTCAGCTGTTTATCCTTTTCCAGGAAAGAAAGATATCATCGGCAGTTTATGTTCTTCCAGGAAAAATGAGATTCTCAGCTGTTTTTATTTTTCCAGGAAAGAGAGGTATCCTCAGCTGTTTATGTTCTTCCAGGAAAGAGAGGTATCCTCGGCTGTTTATATTCTTCCAGGGAAAACAAAGTCTTATATGTTTATGTTCTTCCAGGAAATCAAAACATTCTCAACTGTTTATGTTCTTCCAGGATAAAAGATAGTCTTAGCTATTTATGTTCTTCCAAGGAATGGAGAGATTCTTAGCCGTTTACGTTCTTCCAAGAAAAAAAAAAAAGAAATCCTCTGCTGTTTATGTTTTTCAAGAAAACGAACATTTACTGCTAAGGAAATAAGTAGAAGTTTCAAGAAATAATATTTAAAGAAAACAATTTCCCTTTACTGTTTCCGCAGCCAGGACATTAATGCCAATTGTGATCTCATTGGCCTCTTCCAGAAATGTTTACCTTTCCATTTGCGATCCTTCCAGGGGAGAACCCGGCAGAGCTGCACCACGATGCCGTTCCAGGCGATGAGGAGGAGGAGGAGGAGGAGAAGAAGGGGAGAAGCAGAAGGACGGCGAGGCTCCAGTGGCTGCTGGAACCAGCGGAGGAATTTCCATATTCCAGCGCCATTCCAGTTTCCAGACAATCGGGCTGCCTTCCAAGTGCTTCTCGTTCCTGACCCTCTGGCTCGTTTCCTGGGCCACCATCTGGAATGACAGCTGGTTTGATGAGCCATTCACGGCGGGCACCGCCCCCCTTGCCATCTGCCTGCGTCATATAGGCCTCTGGATGCTGCCGCCCTCCGCCTGCTGGGTGTACTCCCTCTTCTGCAGGAGCGCCTCGTCTTTCCTCAGATGATTAGGCTGATGTGTCTGTGGGCTTGTTTTCATTCTTCTTTTATTTTTCTCATCATGGACCCTAAGACTTCTTATACAGTGTGGTGGTGCGCATGGTAGGAACAGGTTGAATTATTCAGTCTGATTGAAATAGAGAGACAACAGCCACAGAATTGAGGCAAAGGGCAATACTAAAGAAGAAGAAGAAGAAGAAGAAGAAGAAGAAGAAGAAGAAGAAGAAGAAGAAGAAGAAGAAGGAGAAGAAGAAGAAGACGTGTTTCTGTATTAGGGGTGAATGTTGTGATCAAATTACCAGTGACTTTTCAGAGGTAAATGTATATGGAATGCTAGTAAGTTATTTTTTTTTCTGTGGATTATCTATGCTTTTTATTGAGAGAAATGTGACATTGTATTAAGCAGTTTATTGGGAAATATATGTAATGCTAGGACTGTTGTGTTTATATACCATTTGTTATTGTGTTTTAAGAAAAAGGTCACTATAGTATAAATTATCACTTTAGTTTCTGTATGATTCTCTGAAATGGAGGTGTATAATAAACCATCTGCAAAGAGCCTTATGATTTATGTTGACTGTAGTAACTTGGGATGCCAAATAGGGCCAAATTCCGAGCTAGGCCTAAATGCTAATCACTTAATAATGGTGGCGAACTGATTATCTATTTCCTAGAACTTGGAATTATAATCAGCAACGTTTTAGGAATAATTATGCAAATTAAGAAGACAATTATCGGAGCACCTGAACTCACGGCGTCAGTGGTGACTTTAGTTTCCAGGTTATCTTTAGAAATGAGGATTTTAAGTAATGATCAGTTTAAGGTGATATCCGATTATTTAAGATAGTCAATAACTGGCTTGATTACTGCAATAACAAAGAAAGAACAAGAAGGACAACGCTGGATAGAACATCTTTTAGTCAGGTAATAAAAAGAGATATGAGGGAGATAATGTGATTGATTTACCAGAAGCTGACGAAGACCTGAATGTCTTGTGAATGAAATTACAGGCTCTGTAGTGGAATTGGTAATAAAGAGATTTAGGAGATAAATACACCTGGCTATGATGGAAGTGCTGGAGAGATGATTTTAGCTGAAAATGGAATGACACCTGGTATAATTATTATTATTATTATCAACGGGTCTCATAATTATCAAATTTACGATTTCGAATTGACCAGTTGTAGATTTGTTGTGGATTTGCCATAACACTGAATAATTACTGAATTGAATACAGTCATTAATAAAGTAATAATTACTGATTTTTATTTAAAAAAGGGAATGAAAATTAATGACTGGTTGAAGAATAACTTTAACTATTGGTGATTACTGGATTAAGGACAACTTTAAAGAATGAAATAGCAGTGAAAGATTATTTGGAAACAGACTGTTATTAGCTATGTGCTTCGGGAAACACCTGAGAAGGAAGAGAATTCTAGATTCCGGGAGTGAATATGAAACTTTGATCGAAGCAGATGATGCGTGAGTTCATGATTCCTACGCAGTATGTGCTGGGTTGTGAACTCGTTGTGCACAACGAGGACTGCAAAAAAGAGCAGCTGAATTACTTAACCTGCTTCCAATTTCGATTGGAAGTAGTATCTTGACACAATAAAACAAAACTCATATTTATATACATTTTTCATGTGTGTAAAAAATAGTCTAAGGGATATAAACTCCTTAATTACACTTGCCGTTGTCCAACCAGAGGTCAAGATTAGCTATCTCGACCCTCTCTTACATTACCACGATTTTTTATGGTATTGGTTAAGCTAATATATATGATATTTCATATAACGAACAGCTTGGCCTAAGTAATGCAAATCATTGTTAATTTTAGTGAGCTGAAAAACCACTTCTCTTTATTTCTGAACAATTAAAGCCGAAATTGCTATTTTGATTAATCACTTCTCTTTATTTCTGAACAATTAAAGCCGAAATTGCTATTTTGATTAAACATTTCTTGGAATAAACATAATTCACGTAGTTGGAATACAAATAATCAATAAATGAAAAGGAGTTTTGAATAGCCATTTCGTGAAATAGATACTTTCCACATAGTCTCATTTCAGTGACCTACGGAATGTCATCAACCATTATTAATTTTTCCATTTTTTTTGCCTCACAAAATATTTAACGTCTCTTTGTTTTCAGATTATGTTTAAACAAGATGAAAGCAAATGCTAATATCAAATGGTAATGGTTTTTTTAATAAAATTCTAAAAAAGAGAAGAAAAAAGCTTCCAATGGTAATGGTTTTTAATTCAATTCTAAAAAAGGGGGGAAAAAGTTATACAAACGTGATTTTTTTAAATGAAAGCATAAAAAAATCGCCTTTTATTCCCGGCGATTCAGACATTAATCCCGAAATGGGGAGAGAGCGAGAAGCGAAATCTGTTGCATGAACGTGAAAATGGATTTTGTCGTGATGTTTTGCTTCGCTCATAACATTTTATTCTGATTTATACATCTCGTAATTTCACCATTTTTTTTTTATTCTGTGGAAAAGCCAATATGAAATCATCTTTTATTAACCAGATCCATATCTCATTATTTCACTTTTTGATTTTGAGGAAAAGTCAATTTGATATCTTTTTATAAGATATTTACATCTCATAATTCCACTTCTTTTTATTTTTAGGAAAAATCAAGTTTAAATTTCTTTTTATCAGATATATATCTGATAGTTTCCTTTTTTTATTTTTAGGGAAAATCCCTTTGAAATAACTTTTTATTAAATATATATCTCCTAATTTCACTTTTTTTATTTTTAAGAAAAATCAATTTGAAATAATTTTTTTATAAGATATATAGTTCGTAGTTTCACTTTTTTTTTATTTTGAGGGAAAATCAATTTAGAATTATTTTTTCATAAGATATATATCTCATAATTTGACTTTTTTATTTTGAGGAAAAGTCAGTTGAAATGACCTCTTCATAATATATATATATATATATATATATATATATATATATATATATATATATATATATATATATATATATATATATATATATATATATATATATATATATATATATATATATATATATATATATATATATATATATATATATATATATATATATATATATATATATATATATATATATATATATATATATATATATATATGTATATATATATTTTATATATATATATACATATATATATATATATATATATATATATATATCACAATTTCCTTTTTATTTTGAGGAAAATCAATTTGAAACTGTCTTTTGATAAAATTTATATCACATAATTTCACTTTTTTCATTTTCGGGAAAAATTAAGTTGAAATTATCTTTCTGTACATATATACAATATATATATATATATATATATATATATATATATATATATATATATATATATATATATATATATATATATATATACATACATACATACATAAATAATTTAACTTTTTTATTTTTAGGGAAAATCAATTTAAAATTGCCTTTTTATAAAATATCTCCTAATTTCCTATTCTTTTATTTTTAGAAAAAGTCAACTTGAAATTATCTCTGATAAGCCAATTATATATCTCATATAATGTCACATTTTTATTTTGAGGAAAAATCAATATGAGATTATCTTTTCTAAGCCAGATACATATCTCATCATTTCCTTTTTTATATTATGAGGAAAAATCAATATGAAATTAATTTTTACATGCCAGATCCTTTCCAAAAGCCAAGATTACAATTTAAACAGTCAATCAGATGATTTTTAATAATAACCTCAAATCCTCTTTGAAAGAGCTACAGTTGCTGTCGTGGTTATATATAACGCCAGATTTGATGAATCAATCAATCGACACCAGATATCAACCTTTAATAAGTTCGGATTCAGAATTACATTATTATTATTATTATTAGTATTATTATTATTATTATTATTATTATTATTATTATTATTATTATTATTTTTATTATTTAGAAGATGAAGAACCCTATTCATATGGAACAAGCCCACCAAAGGGGCCACTGACTTGAAATTCAAGATTCCAAAGAATATTATGGTGTTCATTTGGAAGAGGCAGGAAGAAGTAAAGGGAAATACAGAAAAGAAATTAACAAATAGATAAATAGATAAAAATGTATTAAAATGCCAGAAGAATAGTGATAGAGAATTAACGCATCGCATTTTCGCTCGGACTTCTGGAGTTCCGATTGAATTCAACAGAGACCGTAACTACTGCTGCAACGCCAGGTTATTGCATCAGATAAATCAACGGGAAGGACTCACGACGCGATATTTTAAGCCCGAGATCGCTCTTCAATTACCCGAAGACAATGCGAGTACTGAGTTACTTGAGGCTATCTGCTACTGATGCTACTTGAGGAGGAGGAGGAGGAGGAGGAGGAGGAGGAGGAGGAGGAGGAGGAGGAGGAGGAAGGAAGGAAGGAAGAAGCGGCCTCTTGAAGCCATTAGTATTCGCTGCGTGGTGCCCAAGCAACGTCCACACTGCGTCAGTGCAAAACGTACTTCCATTGCGATAAATAAACTCTCTCTCTCTCTCTCTCTCTCTCTCTCTCTCTCTCTCTTACGTCTCGCCGACATCTGGTCTTTCTGCCGCGGTGTGATATCTTTTGGTTTGGAATGTCTGAAGGCTTTATTGCAAAGAGTGTTACTCATTTTGAAAAAAATTCGATTCTTGTTTGGCTTGCAAGTGCTAGAGCAGATATTTATATTGCATACATGTACAGACTCACACACACATTCATATATATATATATATATATATATATATATATATATATATATATATATATATATATATATATATATATATATATAATATATATATATATAGATTAGATTAGATTTTTATTGACTGCAAAGAACATACAATATTTTGACAGTTATCAAAAATATACAGTATACATAAACTTATACAAAACTGTATCGATCTTATATAACTGCATACTCTGCAGTCCAAAAAGAAAACCCAAACATAAATTACTCTTTCTATAATAAATAAACAGAGCCCTTCTATGCCATTATCTACATATACAATTTCAAAACATTGTAAATATAATCACATACTTCCGCGCATTTATCACTCTCCAGTAATTCAGTCAAACTTGTAAAGGTTAGCATATGATATCTATTTCTCAAATGAGCTGCTAGATTACATTTTAGCATCACATGTTTTTCGTTATACTTCAATAGTACCACATGAACATAATCGTCTTTCTGGTGGGATTCTGCTCCATCTCCCAGACTCGACTTTAAGAGAATGAGACAGCAGGCGAAGTCTGGTGAACGACTGTCGCTTATAATCTTCAACAAATATTCTATCTGCATACACTGGATGAACTGCAAGCGATGGATTTAACTGCGTTTTTTGTACGTTTCAAATTTTGTAGCTTCAATAGGTCTATTTCTAATGCTATTTCTAATTTGGTCCAGTGGGTTGATATTCACATTAGCTTCCATTGCATTTGATAAAACCGATAGCCTGGTGTATTGGCTTGATGACATAGTTGATACACTATACTAAAGGGCTCTTCTGGATTAGGGTCTCTAATTTATATATATATATATAAATATATATATATATTTATATATATATATATATATATATATATATATATATTAATATTTATACATAAAATATATATAGATATATATGTATAATTATAATATATATAAATATACATATATATATATATATATATATATATATATATATATATATATATATATATATATATGTGTGTGTGTATAAAAGTGTATGTTTAAATCATCCAGTTTCCAATTATTATTATTATTATTATTATTATTATTATTATTATTATTATTATTATTATTATTATTATTATTATTACAACGATATTACGTACATCTCAACGTTCTTAAATTTTCTTCAAGACGAAACCGGCATCAAGTATCATTCTGACTCTCCTGATTTCAAGAAAACAAAAATAAAAGAAATAAAAAAATAGAAAAAAACAAACCAAATAAGGGAATTAATAAACAAATTCATCATATAACAGATACCCCGATAATGAGGAACATAATTCCCTCGGGTAAGATATTAATTATCATAACCCCAAAATCTTTCGCGGAAGAGTCGAGGTGCATAATTGAATTGAATCTTCACGCGTGTTCTTTTATTCTCTCTCTCTCTCTCTCTCTCTCTCTCTCTCTCTCTCTCTCTCTCTCTCTCTCTGTGTGTGTGTGTGTGTGTCGTTCAGTATTTCATTTCGATTAATCTTTATTCCTTTAGAATCTCTCTCTCTCTCTCTCTCTCTCTCTCTCTCTCTCTCTCTCTCTCTCTCTCTCTCTGTCGTTCAGTATTTTATTTCCGTTAATCTTTCCATTTTGGAAAATCTCTCTCTCTCTCTCTCTCTCTCTCTCTCTCTCTCTCTCTCTCTCTCTCTCTCTCTCTCTCTGTCTCTCTCTCTCTCTCAGTATTTTATTTCCGTTAACCTTTCTTCCTTTGGAATCTCTCTCTCTCTCTCTCCCTCAATACATTATATTGAATATTCTCTCTCTCTCTCTCTCTCTCTCTCTCTCTCTCTCTCTCTCTCTCTCTCTCTCCTGTCGTTTAGTATTCTATTTCCATTAATCTTTCTTCCTTTACAGTCTCTCTCTCTCTCTCTCTCTCTCTCTCTCTCTCTCTCTCTCTCTCTCTGTCTCTCTCTGTCTCTCTCTCTCTCTCTCTCTCTCTCTCTTCCCTCCTCTTCCACGAAAAGAGTAATTGGAAAACATGGAAGGAACTGGAAGCAAATGAGGTGATGAACAGGGATTAGGCGCTGGGACGAACCACAAATAATAGATGATGTTTTTGTATTTGTTGATCTATTTTTTTTATTTTTTTTTATCACTGTGGTGTGCAACTCGCATATACAATGGGGATTTGGACGGGATTTCAGAGCGTGTTTATATTGTAATACAACTGCATAAATAATCTATTCGTCGTGTGCAGTAATAAGATTAGAGCTTGGGTTTGCGTGTTGATAAAAAAATATTGGCAGTGTTTGATTTGATGTATGTATGTAGTTATTTATACATATATGTATATGTAACTATATATACATATATATATATATATATATATATATATATATATATATATATATATATATATAAATATATAATATATCATATACATATATATATACAATATATATATATATAATATTATATATATAATCATCATCATCATCATCACTGTAAACGTTATTTCAGGATAAGCCATAAACACTAATAATTATGAATAAAAATAAGTAAAAAAAATACATAACCTAAGACTCGCAATACTAAATAAATAAACAATATTAAGTCATCTATAACAATCTAAAAATAACCGAAAGTATAGGAAAATAAGGAATAATTCAAGTCAGCGGACAGACAAAGTGCGGACGGAAAAAGTGCGGACAGAAAAAGTGAGGACGGACGGAAAAAGTGAGGACAGAAAAGTGCAGACAGAAAAAGTGAGGACGGAAAAGTGCAGACGGAAAAAGTGCGGACAGAAAAAGTGCGGACGGACAAATTACGGACAGAAAAAGTGCGGACGGACAGAAAATAGCTATCTCAATAGTTTTCTTTTACAGAAAACTTAAAAAGTATGAGAACTTTTGCGAAATAACTCCATACGAAAATTATTTTGTTTTGATAAAACTCGGAAGTTCATAGAAACAGAGAATTTAAGAAAAATAACTTTGATATATGGAATTTGAAAGCAAAGAGAAAATCTGCGAAAAGATAACATTAATAATGCTTTGGGCAAAAAATCAATCAGAATATTAATAAATCAAGAAAAGGTGAATTTTAAATTTCGTGAAAAACCAAAGTTTAGACAGTATCAGTAATCAGGTTAAAAAAAAAAAAATATATATATATATATATATATATATATATATATATATATATATATATCTATATGTATATATATATATTATATATATATATATTATATTTTATATATATATATATATATATATATATATATATATGTATATGGCTTTATATATACATAAATATATATATATTTATATATATATATATATATATATATATATATATATATATATATATAATATATATATATATATATATATATATATATATATATATATATATATATATACATATGAATATTTATAAATATATATATATATATATATATATATAAATATATATATATATATATATATATATTATATACACATATGAATCTTTATGATATATATATATATATGTGTGTGTGTATTATATATATACACATACATACATACATACATACATACATACATACATATATATACAAGGAACCTCGCCGCCCTCAGTATAAATAAATGCATTTACGTCCGCGAAAGTAAATATACATTTTCACTCCGACTCTTATTTCCCTGCAGATGGATTTGTTTCTGGATTGGGCGGGATTAGCCTAATCCACTGATGGCCTCGTGTCAGAATTGCCCAAGTGGGCGATTGGGACAGCCAGGTTTTTCGTTGGCATTCTCTATTTCCTGATTTTTCTATAATGCAATTTTTTTTTTATTAAGTCTTTTGCTCACGGTGAATGGTTCTACGCAGCTTAATATGCCCAGGGTTTTTTCCCCTTGAATTTTCAAGTCAGTGGCCCCTGTGGTAGGCTTCTTTCATATGAATGGAGTTCAGCTTCTGAGTAATAATAATAATAATAATAATAATAATAATAATAATAATAATAATAATAATAATAATAATAATAATAATAATAATAATATAATTGTATATGCATAATGAATATTATTATTATTATTATTATTATTATTATTATTATTATTATTATTATATTATTATATATATAAATATATAAATATATATATATATATATATATATATATATATATATATATATATATATATATATGCCAATGTGTGTGAGCACATATAATGAAACACGACCTTCCCTTTTAATCTAGAATTAAATCTCGAACAAACGGAAGCCAAAGAACGTATAAAAAA
>NC_089761.1:35319272-35334272 GCF_040412425.1 Macrobrachium rosenbergii | reverse complement strand
GCAGACTGTCTCTCTCACTCATTTACACACTCACACACACACACACACACGTATAAATATGGATAAATCCTATTACATATTCTTTCTTTTACAGACACAATCTTACAGAACCTATCTATCTATCTGTCTATCTACCAATCCGTCCATCTGTCTATCCATCTATCTATTTCTCAGTCTATCTATCTATTTCTCTTCCTGCACAGCTTCACGAATCATTCGACACAAGAGAAAAAGTTCAAATAAAAACATAGGAGAAAAAACAACCATTTTTTTTTCATCTCACGAACTTATCACTTTGAGTGATGAAGCCTCTATTTCTCAGAAAGAGATACAGATTTCATTTTGCTTTCTGGGAACTCTCTCTCTCTCTCTCTCTCTCTCTCTCTCTCTCTCTCTCTCTCTCTCTCTCTCTCTCTCTGTCCTTTTCCCAATAACGCTCGCAAAAAAGCAGGATGAAAAGCACTAACAATCTATTTTTTTTTTCTTTTTGTATTCGAATCATCATTATGATCGCCAATATTTTGTACCCTCGGAACCAAATGAGGAAGTAAGAAAAAAATAATAACTGAAAAACAAATAACAAACAAGGATTAAAAATAAAAAGCAAAGAAAATTAGGAAAAAATTTTTTGATTAAAAAACACAAAATAAAAAAAATAAAAAAAACAACAAAATTAAAAAAACAAAAAAGTAAAAACAAAACTAAAACAGGAAAATTTAAATACAAAAATTAAAAACAAAAAGATAAAAAAAAATTTAAATTATAATAAATAAAAAATTAAATATAAAACTAAAAATAACAAAATTAAAAACAAAAACTAAAACCAAAAAAAAAAAAAAATTTAAAAACAAAATAAAAAAATATAAATATAAAAAAAAATGGAAACAAAACGAGGAAAATTCCTCGTCCCAGAACCGGAACCGTCATTAGGTAGGTACAGCAGCTATAATGTAACTCGAACCTTCCGGGCTTTTTCCTGCTCATTATCGACGCTGTATCAGCTGAGGCCGTAGTCAGGGAGGAAAAAAAATTGTTTTGGAACAATCAAAACAAAAACAAATGAAGAACAATGAATACTTCGTTTAAACGTATTATTATTATTATTATTATTATTATTATTATTATTATTATTATTATTATTATTATTATTATTATTCAGATGATGAACCCACATATTCGAAATTCAGGCTTCCAAAGAATATGGCGTTTGTTTGAAAGAAGTAAGAGGAGGTAAGAGGAAATACAGAAATACTGATGATGATAGCCCATTTATTGTTCAAGCTCTCTCTCTCTCTCTCTCTCTCTCTCTCTCATATGATAGAGATTTAAAACAAATCACTGATTAAATGTTGTTACACAGAGAATTTGTGATCTAGATTGAACAGAGTGCCTCTCTTAGAGGGAATATACCTTATTTAATTGATTTTTCTTCACTAAGAAAAAAACTTCCTCACTATAAGGAAAAAACCCTCATCACAAATGGGAAGAATATTTATCATACATAAAAAGATCTTCCTCAGAGCTTGGAAAATTCTCCCTCAAAAGAGTATAAAAAAAATTCTTTCAAAATGGGAACACCTTCCTCACAAAAATGGGAACAATATTCCTCACAAATGGGAACAATCTTTCTCACAAAAATGGAAAAATATTCCTCATGAATGGGAAAATCTTTCATACAAAAATGGATAAAATATTCCTCACAAAAAGGAAAAATCTCCTTGTGAGGAATATTTTCTCCATTTTTGTGGGAAAGATTTTTTCCAATTTGTGAGGAATATTTTTTATTTTTGTGAGGAATATTTTTCCCAATTGTGTGAGGAAGATTTTCCAATTTGTGAGGAACATTTTTTCCATTATTGTGAGAAAGATTTTTCCATTTTGTGAGGCATATTTTTTGTATTTTTGCGAGAAAGATATTTCCCAATTGTGAGAAAAATTTTTCTCTTTATGAGAAAGATTCTTCCCATTTGTGAGGAATATTTTTTATTTTTGGGAGGAATATTTTCCATTTTTGTGAGAAAGATTTTTCCATGTGTGAGGAATATTTTTTGTATTTTTGTGAGGAATACTTTTCCAATTTGTGAGGAACTTTTTCCAGTTTTGTGAGAAAGATTTTTCCCATTTATGACGAATATTTAAATATTTATTCCATTTTTCTGAGAAAGTTTTCCAATTTATGGGGAATATTTTTTCCCCTTTTGTGAGAAATATTTTTCCCATTTGTGAAAAATATTTTTCCCATTTGCGAGGAATATTTTTCCTTTCATTTTCTATGACAACTTTCCCAGCATTTGCAAAAAGAAAGAGAGTCGTCTTCAATCAATATCCTAACGACTATAATTCTTCTCAGACCTTTCATTCATTATTTTTTTATTATACTTTCTTCTTTCACATATCCTTCTATTTCCCCCATTCCCTTTTAATCTCTTTCTTTCTCAGATATCAATTTTTCTGGGAGGAAATATCTTCTGAGAGATTCTTCAGCCGATTGGAAAGTTTTAACTCGTATTTTTATCTTCTTCATCCTCTATTTCCTTCTCCTCTTACCTCTTCCTCTCTCTCTCTCCCTCTCTTCCTCTTATTCTTCTCCTTCTTCTTCTTCTTCTTTATACCGAGTTATACTGGTTCATTAGTTGGGGAGACACTTTTGAAAACGGAATGAGTTCAGTTGGGAATGAAGGAATTTTATTAGACCTAACTTTGTGCCCCCATGAATGGCGGAAGTAGCTGGACATAAAACGAATTCCAAACTCTCTCTCTCTCTCTCTCTCTCTCTCTCTCTCTCTCTCTACATACACATAATATAATATATATATATATATATATATATATATATATATATATATATATATATATATATATATATATAGTTATATTCTCTACAGTACAATTGAGTGTGTTCTTGCCTATTATTTGTCGCTGTTGTTTCGTTTTTTTTGTTGTTGTTGTTGTTGTTGACGGTTCTGACCCACCGCTGGAAAATTGTCGAACTGTCATTTGGCTGTTGTTGTACCTATTGTTGCTTTGATTGTTTTTTTTTTGTAGCTGTACTGTTGTATTTTTACCTGTTGTTGTTCTCTCTGTTTATTTAGTTGATTGATTTTTATCAGAACACTTGAAATTTTACTTCTGTTTCTCTTAGGTTCTTAATTTATCTATATATATATATATATATATATATATATATATATATATATATATATATATATATATATATATATATATATATATATATATATATATATATATATATATATATATATATATATATATATATATATATAAGTATATGTATATATGTATATATATATATATATATATATATATATATATATATATATATATATATATATATATATATATATATATATATATATATATATATATATATATATATACATAAATTTAAAAACCTAAGAGAAATCGACGTAACCAATCAAGTGTTTTGATAAACATCAATCAGCTAAATAAACAGAAAGAACAACAACAGGAACAACAAAAGGAAAAGCAACAGAACAGCTACAAAAAAACAGCTAAATCAACAATAGGTACAACAACAGCTCAATGACAGTTCAACAGCTTTCCAGCAGTGGGTCAGAACCGGTCAACAACAGAAACAACGAAACAACAGCAACAAAAACAACAAAACAACAACAACAACAATCAGAAGGCCAGAACACACTCATCTGTAGATACAGATAACTAAATAAATGCAATAAGACGAAAACAAAGGCTGTGCTTGAACCTCTCCTCCAAAACAACAAAGGCAAAAACAACAACAAAGCGAAACAACGAGGACAACAACCACAAACTAAAAAAAGAGCAATTAACACAGCTAAAAACAACTGTAGCCGTGAAGTTCTCAGCAGCCAAAGATTCAACAACTCTTTAAAATTTCCCCAGGCAAAACAACAACCAAAAAACAACAACAGAAGGTTAAGAATAAGGAAGGGGAAGGGGGGAAGGATCTGCAACAAGGCGGAAATAACGAGAGCAACAACTGCAAACTAAAAAAAGAACAATTAACAAAACTAAAAACAACTGTGGCCGTGAAGTTCTCGGCAGGTAAAGATTCAACGACAACTCCTTAACATTTCCCAGGCAAAACAACCAAAAACAACAACAACAGCAGACTAACAAAAAAAGGAAGGGCACGGGGTGGGGCGGGGAGGGTTGCGTATCTTAAAGACCAACAACATTTTCGGGGCTTCCTCGGCCCCCCCCTGGGGGACTCCGCAGGAAAGGACTTCGCCGGAAACGGAGTCTTCCTTGGCCCGGCATTACCCAATTAGGTTTTCTCCGTGCGAATTCCCCCAGGGGTTGGGAATCCGAAGAAGAAGGCGGGGGGGGGGGAGGAGGAGGAAGGATCCCTGCGATAGGATTGCATATGCGTGCTGGGTTCTGTCTGTCTGTCTGTTTGTCTGTCTCTACGTCTGTCTTTCTATATGTCTGTCTTTCTGTCTGTTTCTATGTCTGTCTGTCTCTATGTCTGTCTTTCTGTCTGTCTGTCTGTCTATCCGTCTTGTCTGGCTATTTGTTTCGCACCCTGTCTGTCTGTCTCTCTGTCTGTCTGTCTGTCTGTCTCCCCAGCTGCACTCGTATGTGTCCACCACCAGCGTTTCAATTCGTTCCTACCCCCTTTCTCGCAGGAAGGACTCTTGCACCGCCAAGATTGCATATGCACGCTGGGCCCTGTCTCTCTGTCTGTTTCTCTGTCTCTCTGTCTGTCTCTGTCTGTCTGTCTGTCTCCCCAGCTGCATTCGTACGTGCACGCCAGCAGCGTTTCAATTCTTTCCTCCTCCTATTCTCCGAGGGGTGCATTTGTATGCACATTTTCCAGCTTCCCTTTTCTTTCGAGAGCTCACTCGTATGCATGATGCTTGGTTATGAAGCCATTCTCTCTCTCTCTCTCTCTCTCTCTCTCTCTCTCTCTCTCTCTCTCTCTCTCTTATCAGCCACGGCACGTGGACTCGATGCCGCTGTAAACTTTGATCGGAATGGCTCAGAATGATAAGAAATGCTTTGTTTAGAAGAAACTAGGAGAGATATTTTCAGTCTTTTTTTTTACCTTTCCAGTAACTAAACCCTTATTTAAACCATCTCCATCCTCTTCTTTATATTGTACATACATATAACAATGCTTCTAGAATCATTCATGGATATAGAAGACTCATTTCACTTCGCATTCGCTCGGAATGAAAACCACTACAGAAAACAAATAAGTAAATAATGCGCCGAAGTTCCTTCGGCGCAATCGAGTTTTCTGTACAGGGTATAATCAAGGCCACCGAAAATAGATCTATCTTTCGGTGGTCTCAGCATAATGCTGTATGAGCCGCTGTCCATGAAACTTTAACCATGGCCCGATGATTGCCTATCCTATATCGTTGCCAGAAGCACGATTATGGCTAACTTTAACTTTAAATAAAATAAAAACTACTAAGGCTAGAGGGCTGCAATTTGGTATGTTTGAGGATTGGAGGGTGGATGATCAACATACCCATTTGCAGCCCTCTAGCCTCGGTAGTTTTTAAGATCTGAGGGCTGACAGAAAAAAGTGCGGACGGACAGACAAAGCCGGCACAACTGTTCTCTTTTCCAGAAAACTAAAATCGAATTTTTCTCGACTCTGAAACACTGGATGTTCCCAGAAATATTCCGCGAGGGAATAAAACTTATCCGCAATATTTTCCGACCTTTCCGCATAAATTGACGATTCTGGAACCGCGGTGAAATTAACATACTTAATGAATGTTATTAAAGGTGATAACAAAAAATGTTGAGGCCACTGAACTCCAAATTTTATTTCCTCGATCAGGCCCCAAATGAATTTCGGCGTAGGATGGAAATAATTTCTGTTTGTGTTTCCACAAACGTATTTCTCTTGTATTTTGCAAGGCTACATATATTCAGAACCTCCTGTAACTGATGAATATTACAGTAGCATTTGTTCAGTATCTCTGGAAAACCACTCTCTATAAAAAGAATTTTTTTTTATTTGGTAAACATAGAGTCATTCTAACCTAAGTTTTTACTTAAATCATTTCTACATGTGTTTCCACAAATGTATTTCTCTTGTATTTTGCAAGGTTACATACATTCAGAACCTCCTGTAACCGATGAATATTACAGTAACCATCTGTTTGGCACTTCTGTAAAGCCACTCTCTATAAGAGAAATTTTTTTTACTTCCTAAGCCCAAAGCCATTTTAACGTATATAAGTTTTTACTTAAATAATTTCAACTTGTGTTCCCAGAAATATGTTTCTCTTGTACTTTGCAAAGTTACACGTATTCAGAATCTCCTGTAAGGGATGAATATTACAGTAACACTCGTTCAGTATCTCTGGAAAGCCATTCTCTGTACAAGAAAAATTTTTTTTTTACTTCCTAAGCTCAGAGTCATTCTAGCATAAGTTTTAACACATACTTTCACTCATATTTTTCACAAATTTATATCTAAATATATTCAATAAACATATTTACACTGGTATAAATTTAAAGGTAGTTTATGCTCAACGAAGAGGCGAGCAAATATTACCTGATATATTTTATAAAAAAAAATCTCTGTTTTCAAAAAAAATTCACCGCTTTTTAGAACTTAGTTTTAGTTTTCTTTAAAAGAAAACTATTGTGCCGGCTTGCTATGTCTGTACGCACTGTTTCTGTCCGCATTTTTCTGTCCGAACTTTTTCTGTTCGCACTTTTTTCTGTCCGAACTTTTTCTGTCCTCCCTCAGATCTCAAAAGATACTGAGGCCAGAGGGCTGCAAATTGGTATGGTGATCATCCACCTTCCAATTATCAAACATACCTAATTGCAGCCCTCTAGCCTCTGTAGTTTTCATTTTATTTAAGGTTAAAGTTAGCCATAATTGTGCTTCTGGCAACGGTACGGGACAGGCCCCCACCGAGCAGTGGTTAAAGTTTCATGGGCCGCGGCTCATACAACATTATACCGAGACCACCAAAAGACAGATCTATTTTCGGTAGACTTGATTACACGCTGTACAGAAAACTCGACTGAGTCGGAGAAACTTCGGCGCATTTTTACTTGTGACTAATATATCTTGCACTATTTTATACGTTTCTGTAAAACACTCTCTGTAAAGAGAGTCGCCTATTTGGTAAAAATAATAAACTATAATTAACATCTAGAACAAATAGATATTTTCTATTCATCGTTCACGTCTGTTTATCGTTTATTCATTCCATAATCTGTTTACGTCACTGATGGAAAATATAAATCATATAGCAAAAGAATTTACTTACATTTTTCTCTATATATTTATCAATTTGTTAATTTATTTTTTTTTCTTTTTAATAAATGACCTCTTCTTGATGGGTCTGTTCCATATAAACAGGGTTCGTCTTCTGAATAATAATAATAATAATAATAATAATAATAATAATAATAATAATAATAATAATAATAATAATAATAATAATAGCATTAAAAAGTTAGAAATGTCCTTATTACACACATACAATTTCCCCCCCAAAAAAAGAAATAACTCCAAATATGAAAAAAATTCTAAAAAAAAAAAGCATGAAACGATAAGTCTGTAAGACATGAAATTCACTGAAAGGTAATAATGAAATATTCCCGGTATATATATTTTAATTTTAAATATTTATGAAATTCGTTGTTTTACTTTGAAATTTGTCTGCTATTCTGGCATTTAAAGAAATACAGAATGGTTCTGTATTTAAGCAGATTAACTACAGTCGGGTATCACACAGATCCAGCGATAGTTGGTGATACTGCAAATATCACCACATTTATGTATTATTATTATTATTATTAAAAATACTCAGAGTAGCATGAGTCTTAAAATGGAGAAACAAATCCACAGTTATGTACATGTATGTACATATATTTAAAGATAAGTCAGTACAGATTCCCGAAAGCTATCTGTACTTATTTATCTTTAAATATATGTACATACATGTACATAACTGTGATTTGTTTCTCTTATTATTATTATTATTATTATTATTATTATTATTATTATTATTATTATTATTATTATTATTATTATTATTATTATTATTATTATTATTCAGAAGATGAACCAAATTCATATGGAACAAGCCCACCACAGGGGCCACTGACTTGCAATTCAAGCTTCCAAAGAATATTATGGTGTTCATTCGAAAGAAGTAACAGAAGGTAAAGGGAAATGCAGAAAGAAGAGATCACTCATTAAAAAGGGAAACATAAATTAACAAACTGATAAATAAATAGATAAAAATGTAAGTTAATTCGTTTGCTATTTGATTCTTATCTTCCGTCAGTAACGTAAACAGATTATGGAATGAAAAATGATAAACAGAAGTAAGCAGTGAATAGAGAATGTCAACAGAACTAAGTATAGAATATAATAATAATAATAATAATAATAATAATAATAATAATAATAATAATAATAATAATAATAACAACTATGAATGTTCTCTGCCTAGTCATCCATTACCATAACTATCATCATTATCCCATTTACCACCATGGCTTCCACTATCACTATCCTCAGTAATAGCATCAGTATAAGGAATGCTAGGTACTATTATTCATTATGAACAGAAAATAGAAGAAACTGCAAAATACAGAAACAGAACCCATAAGCAGCGAAATTCAGCTATCAACAGTTTCCTGTCAACAGCAAACAGTAACAGTATTCTCAAAGCATTCCAATAAGAGAATACACCTGTAAAAAAAAAGAAGAAGAAAAAAAAAAGCGCCACCTCCCCTGGCTGCTGCAAGATTTCAGGAAAAAACATTCCAGTTTAAATCCGCCGGTTGTTTTTAGCATTCGCAGGGAACCCTTTGAACGAGGCTGTTGCCTCCCAGTGAGCTGATATCCATCTCAGGGTCTCAGGGTCCAGCCAGGGGGAGAGGGAGGGGCCGGGGTGGGGAGGGGTTTAAGAGGGGTGGCTGGAAAAGTAGAGCTTTAGATGGAGAGAGAGAGAGAGAGAGAGAGAGAGAGAGAGAGAGAGAGAGAGAGAGAGAAGGAGGGGGCTGTAGGACATTTGCTGGAATGCGACCTGAGTAAGGAAGCAAAAGTGTTTTCCAGTATTGGGGAGCTTGCAGTTTCCAGGTAGGGAAAGAGAGAGAGAGAGAGAGAGAGAGAGAGAGAGAGAGAGAGAGAGAGACTTGTCCCAATACGGCCTGGCTAAGGACCCAAAGGCGTTTCCTGTTATGGGGAGATTGCAGGGAGGAAAAGAGAGAGCTACTGAACTGTGAACTGTTAACTGTCTGAGAACATGAATCCTTTGCCGAATCCAGTTTTGTACAGCTTCCAGGAGAACTCATGCACTGTGGACCTTGGAAGACAGAGAAAGCTTTGTCTGGAAGCACATGAGCTTCCAGAAAGAAAAACAGTGAAAACTGCTGGATCTCAACCGATCCGAGGACACGGATCCATCTTGCAATCCAAGAGCTGCGACAAGCGCCCAGGAGAGCTTCCGGCAAGCAGGTCTGGAAAGGCAAAAGCTTCCAGGAGAGCTTCTGCAAAGCAGGTCTGGAAAGTCAAAATCCCAGAAGAGCTTCTGGCAACCAAGTCTGGAAAGGCAAAAGCTTCCAGCAGAGCTTCTGACAAGCAGGTATAGAAAGGCAAAAGCTTCCAGGAGAGCTTCTGGTGAGCAGGTCTGGAAAGGCAAAACCTTCCAAGAGAGCTTCTGCAAAGCAAGTCTGGAAAGGCAAAATCCAAGAAGAGCTTCTGTCAAGCAGATCCAGACAGGCAAAAGCTCCCAAGAGAGCTTCTGGCGAGCAGGTATGGAAAGGCAAAAGCTTCCAGGAGAGCTTCTGGCAAGAAGGTCTGGAAAGGCAGCGAAGACGAGCCGGTTAGCGTCCCTGGAAATCCAATTAGCCGGTGTAATAAACTAAGGCCATTACTTCCACCACCTCCAAAAGCAAGGAGGGGGAAAGCATTATCATCTTCCATTACGGAACAGAAAGAGAGTTTTATCATCGAAAAGATATATATAATATGTTGAGGCCGGCATGAGGCATTCACTCTCTCCCAAAAAATTCCTGGCTTTACGTTTACGCTTTCCGAGTTGCTGTCGCGTTTTAACAAAGGCAAAACAGTGGGTTTAATTAAAAGCTAAAAATGTATTTGGAAAATATATAAAAAAATATAAAAAAAACCTTCTGGTCCCTTGGAACGCTTTCGCAACTGACTGGATATCTGGTGGCTTTCCGGTCGTTGAATTCTACAGGGAAATGATATTCAGGAGAATTAGAATTAGATTCGGAATTAGTTAAGAATTCATTGCCTTGCTGTTTTGAGGCCTCGGCATTTCACGGTATTTCTCAGTTTCCGATGAAAATTCCAGAATTAACTTATTATTTTTCTTGACGTTAAAATACCGGTATTTATGCTTACTTTTAAATTTCAAATTGCATATTCTGCAGGAATTTGTAAAGTTAACTATTGACTATCACAACTATCATTTAAAATCACAATTTATGTTATTTAAGTATAAAAGTTATGTTTGAATATATCCCATAGCAATCAAACTACTAGTTTAAGTAAGAATCATAACCTCAATGAAATTGGAGTAAACTTATTTAATGATTGTAAAACATTTATGGAACCTGGAACTAAATTAAATGCCCTAAATTTCATCTCAATATTTCTTTCATATCATAATATATTTTCTTGCAGGAACCAATAATACTTTGATTGCCGCAACCTTTCTTTCAACATCAAACTTTAAATTAAAGAGATCTTAAGCTTTGAAGAAAACATGATAAAATGACATGTTAACTATATTTATAAACAAAGACCTGAAAACTCATTTAGAAATACTGACTGAGTTTTTAAGGGCAAGCAACCATCTTCCAACTATCCTTCTATCAAGTTATACAATTAAAAAGGCAAATTGTAATCGCAATGATGAATATAAATGCGTCAATTCCTACGACGAAAACAAAATACATTTGGATAATACTACAATTTCTGCACAGGCTGAATGGATTCATGCAATCGCTCCCCCAAGAGAGAGAGAGAGAGAGAGAGAGAGAGAGAGAGAGAGAAAGGAGAGCGTGATGAAACAACAAAGCCACAAAACAACACGATGAATCCTAAGCGAATTCCGAATCTATTCCTAATTCGCATGAATTTCATCTCCCAGCAGAATTCGGACGACCGGAAGACCAACTCTGGACTTCCAGCCCGCTGGATTTCCAGCCGGTTGCGAAAACGCCGAAAAGGGCCTGGAAAGTCCTTTTTACTCAATATGTTTTAAGCTTTTAATTAAACCTTCTGTTTTGCCTTCGTTAAAACGCACAACGCCAGAGCTGCTGTGATGCTTCAATCACTACCACCAGCGAGGGACGACACGGCATCACATAAACTCACCCAGTTTCCAGGCGTGAATGAAAGCCTCCCCACAGCTTCGGTATACAATAATAATCTTCTCGATGACGGAATTCCTACACACACACACGCAAATTCCGATTCGCAATTGAATATGATAACGCTTTAGCTCTCGTCGCTGGTATAGCAGCAGCAGAAGCGGCGGCGGCGGCGGTGGTGGTGGTGGAGGTGGTTTGGCGACCTTAGTTTATTACATAAGCTAATTGGATTTTCGGGTTCGGTTAGTTATATATACTCGCTTTGGCCGCTCGGCTTTCCAGACCTGCGTGCCACAAGCGCTCCTGGAGGGGCCTGTCCGTTCATGAGCTCTGAGGTGGGTACGTTTTCTGAGGTCTGAATGCTCTCTCTCTCTCTCTCTCTCTCTCTCTCTCTCTCTCTCTCTCTCTCTCTCTCTCTCTCTCTGTCTTCTCTAATCCTGGAACATCTCCCTTCTTCCAGAGGTCCTGGAAGAGCCCGTCCGTTCCTGAGCTCTGAGGTGGGTACGTATACGCAGATAATCTGATCTCTCTCTCTCTCTCTCTCTCTCTCTCTCTCTCTCTCTCTCTCTCTCTCTCTCTCTCTCTCTCTTCTGTAATCCTGGAACATCTCCCTTCTGCTAGAGGTCCTGGAGGAGCCTGTCCGTTCCTGAGCTCTAAGGTGGGTACGTGTACTCGGATAATCTGAGGGCTCTCTCTCTCTCTCTCTCTCTCTCTCTCTCTCTCTCTCTCTCTCTCTCTCTCTCTCTCTTATCCTGGAACTTCGCCTTTCTTGAAACTTTCTCCAGCTTCAACCCAGCACCTTTCCCAGAAGCTCTACCTGCAGACGGCTCTTATTTTGAGAGGCGATACATAAATAGGTCCCCAAACCTGCCGTTTCTAAGACACAGGGACGGCTAGGTACTGTGCTAGTAGAAATCTAGCATCTCTAAGCAAGCCTTGAACTCAGAACCCATGCAGTGGGCAGCCAATAAAGACTTCACTTAGCTAACTTAACTATATGACATTATTTGCAATTCAAACAGCTGAGACAACTTTCCACTGTTTTGGTCAAAAGACAAATGAACGTTGCAGATTGTAAAGGCTATTGATTATTATTATTATTATTATTATTATTATTATTATTATTATTATTATTATTATTATTATTATTATTATTATTACTGCCTTCGCTTATTCGCGTGGGACGGGACCCGAGACTTCTCAAGATCCTGCATCGGATTTCGGCAAACACTCCTTCAGGCTTCCGGGCTTTCTGGAAAGCATTTGGTAGTCTTTTGTTTGCCAGCCTTTGTTCCATGACAGCTTCCCTCCCTCCCCGTCTCCCCGCCCCTAATCTCTCTCTCTCTCTCTCTCTCTCTCTCTCTCTCTCTCTCTCTCTCTCTCTCTCTCTCTCTCTCAACTATTGTCTTCTCTTTATTGGTGTTTCTAGTGTCATCTTCTCAATATATTTTTCACCCTTTGAGTACGGTACGGTTCTCGCGCTCTCTCTCTCTCTCTCTCTCTCTCTCTCTCTCTCTCTCTCTCTCTCTCTCTCTCTCTCTCTCTCTCCACTATTGTCTTGTCTTGACTGGTGTTTCCAGTGTCGTCTCATATGTTTTTCATTCTTTGAGTATGACTTTTTTCCTCTCTCTCTCTCTCTCTCTCTCTCTCTCTCTCTCTCTCTCTCTCTCTCTCTCTCTTCAAACAACTGTCTCTCTCTGTCGTTTCATCAAACTATTGCATTTCCCCTCCTCTCTCTCTCTCTCTCTCTCTCTCTCTCTCTCTCTCTCTCTCTCTCTCTCCAAGCATCTGTCTCTCTGTCGTTTCATGTTCCGATAGCATTTCCCCTCTCTCTCTCTCTCTCTCTCTCTCTCTCTCTCTCTCTCTCTCTCTCTCTCTCTCTCTCTCTCTCAGGCCATACGTAAGAGACTGCAGGAGGTCAATATTGCATTTCTATCAATTTCTTCCAGAAGCGCTGGAAAGGATTTGGGGAAATTCCCCATAGACGTCGGGACAGAGCACCGGAAAATTGGACGTATTTCGGATTTAGCGTCGATGGAGCCGTGTGTGTGTACTGTCGTCGTTCCTGGTGTGATTCTTAGTGGATCTGTTGTGGCTGTTGTTTTTGTTAGGAAATTTGAGAAGCTTTACAGAATATACCATTTAGGCCGAATGCCAAGCGCTGGGGCCTGTGAGGTTATTCAGCGCTGAAAGGGAATTTGAGAGTAATAGGTTTCAAAGGTGTAACAGGAGAGGGTTGATAGCAAGGTGGAAGAAAGATCATATGAACAGAGGTACAGTAAAAGGAATGAAAGGGGTTGCAGCTAGGGGCCGAAGGGACGCTGCAAAGACCCTTAAGCAATGCCTACAGTGCACCACATAAAGGAGCTTCGGATGAGCGCGGTAAGTTGTAATTAACTTCAAGTTTCAAGTTGTTGTTATTTGTTTCATAATTATTTTTATACTATTAATAAGTGTCTCTTTAGCTGCCTGTAAAAGAAAACTATTGTGCCGGCTTTGTCTGTCCGTCCGCAGCTTTATTCTGTCCGCCCTTAGATCTTAAAAACTACTGAGGGGCTAGAGGGCTGTAAATAAGTATGTTGATCATCCACCCTCCGATCATCAAGCATACCAAATTGCAGCCCTCTAGCCTCAGTAGTTTTAATTTTATTTAAGGTTAAAGTTAGCCACAATCGTGCGTCTGGCAACGATATAGGACAGACCACCACCAGGCCGTAGTTAAAGTTTCATGGGCCACGGTTCATACAGTATTAAACCGAGACCACCGAAAGATAGATGTATTTTCGGAGGCCTTGATTATACGCTGTACAGAAAACTCGATTGTGCCGTAGAAACTGCGGGGCATTTTTTACTTGTTTTAAGAGAGTTAAAGCCACCTGGAAATGCAACCGTATGTCCTATTCTAGCCCAGGTTTGATGGAAACGAGTAAAATTGAAAGGGGAGTGAAGGAAGGGGGAATTCAATTAAGGATACTGAACATTTTAGCCTTTTAAAATAAGGAAGTTTAACCGAATCAGGAACAAAGAAGCAAAGGGAGTAGGCCAAAGCCTTGAAGTATGGGGGAACAAACTCCAGTTTGTAAGGAATAAGGTTTAGGAGCAAAAAAAAAAATTTACATGATGACTAAACAAACTAAGCAATGGACTGGGAATTAACAAAAACACTAAACACAAGTATCATTGGGAACAAGCTGGTTAATCATACAAAAGTATATGCTAGTAAATCTAATATCATATTTAGTATATAAAACTAATATCACTGATTAAATAATAATTTTCTTATCTTTAATTAAGTAGGCCTTATGCCATTTAAGCAGTTCTCAAGGCATAAAACTAATTAAAGATATGAAATTCATTAATTTAATCTAGGATATTAGATTTATATACTAAATATGACATTAGATTTACTAACATATGCATTTAGGAAAAATGTGTTGATCATGAATGGGAAATTTAATCAGTGATATTAGATTTATATGCTAAAAATGATATTATTTTCAGTAACATCTGCACTTGGGAAAAATGAGTTTATCATAATAGGAAGAATAAGATTTATACTTTCCTACCTTCGTGTCTGCCTTGTTTTCGGGAGCTCAGTGCTTGCAAAAGGCAGGTTGCTCAAGCATCGAGGAATTCTGA
>NC_089761.1:35311772-35314272 GCF_040412425.1 Macrobrachium rosenbergii | reverse complement strand
TCCCAGAAATAAGAAAAAACCGTGGCGACCTCATCTTGCCTTTGCAGTGGCCTTGCTTTTGAAGTGACAGTAACCTAAGCTGCTTTCTGAAAACAAGACGCTCTGTCCTGTTTTGGCAAGACTGCTCCAAAATCTGGCCCCTCCATGGAATGCACCTCCAAATTGCTTGCAGGAACCGCCCGTGCCTCTATTGATATATCAGGTACTGAACCCCCTCCTTGGTTTTGAAAGGAGGGCTTTCCAAAAAAAAAAAGGGGGCACCTTTACTTTGGTTCTGTTTTGACAGCATCTTCATCTCCCTGCAGTCACTGCCGTCTTGCTGTTGCAGGGACGCCTATCAATCTTGCTCTCACAATGACGGTGCCTTCATCGAGCGTCTGTGTAGAAGGCATTTTCGCCCTGCTTTCGAAGGCATAGTGCCTCCATTCCGCTTTTGGAAAGACATTTTTGAAAGACGTGAAGACATAACTGTCGTCTTGCTTTCTCGCGCGGAGAAGGACGGTACTCTCGTGATGTTTTTACGAGGGAGAGAGAGAGAGAGAGAGAGAGTCCGTCTTATACGACGCTTCAGATAAAGTCTCCTGCTGATAGCTTTCTCAGAGGAAGTCCCTGAGAAAAGGACTGTGCTCTCGTAATGAAGCGACGTTTTGCTTGCTACAGCATGGAAGGCGAATTTTGTAATGGAGCCTCGTATGCTTGTGAATTTTTAAATGCTACCTGAAACAGACCTGGTTTTAATGAAAGCTGCCTTTATCATCATCTGTTTCTTTCATTATTCCTAAAAGTTCTTCTGTCACAGAGAGAGAGAGAGGGTATTAAAACCCATCAACTTATTCCTTAGACTTTTCAATCTCCATCAGCAATTAATATCTTTCTCCTGCTTTTATCTTATTATTTCTTCCTGTTCTGTCTTTATTCTTCACTTCTTCTTATTTCTCTATTGGGAATTTCTTACCATTGTTTTACTTCTTTCCTAATCCTCCTGTCCCATTTAATGAACTCCATACCTTTATTCATCATCTGTTTCTTTCATTATTCCTATTTTTCCTTCTTATTTCTTCTGTCACATCATTCCTCTTCTTCCAATTACTCTTCCTCTGCCACGCTTTCCCAGGGGTATTAAAACCCATCAACTTATTCCTCATCTACTTCTCAATCTCCATCAACTTCGTATCTTTCTATTTCTTTCCTAATCCTCCATTTCTCTTCCTTCTCATCTCTTCTTCTCATTCCGCCACACCCCCACCCGCCCCCGCCCCCAGGGGGCACCGAAAGATCCACCGAAGCCCCCCGGGGGGATTAAATGAACCCCATCAACTTATTAATCTCAATATCACCTTCGCATATCTTTCTACTTCTTTCCTAATTCTCCACTTCCTTTCTGATCTCTTCTGCTTCTTCCCATTCCCCTTTCTTCTTCTTCTTCTTCCGCCACGCCCCACCCCCAACCCCCAAGGGGCACTGAATGATCCCCCGACGCCCCCGGGGGCATTATATGAACCCCGTCTACTTATTCCTCATTTACTTCTCAGTCTCTACGATCTTCCTATCTTTCTAGTTCTTTAATAATTCTCCATTTCCCTTCCCTTTTATCTCTTCCGCTTCTTCCGCCACACCCACAACCCCCTCCCCAAGGGGGCACCGAACGATCCCCCCGTGACGCCCCCCCGGGGGGCCATTTAATGAACCCCCATCATGTATTAAGGGACGGGGGATCGCGCGGGCGCGCAATTTATTTGGCGCTTCCGACGGAGTCTTTTGTAAGAATGCGCAGACTACTTAAGAAAGAGAAGCAATTTAAACTTTGGGTAAAATGACATTTTAATGACACTCACGGTCTCCTGGCCTCTGTGTTTTCGGACCGCGGGATGGCTGCTGCTGCTTGCTTGCTTGCTTGCCTGCTTGCTTGCTGCCTGCTTGTCTCCTGCTTGCTGCTGTCTTTCGACCGCTAGACGGAGGACAAGGATGAGGGAGAGGAATGGCTGCCTGCCTGGCTGCCTGCCTGCTTGCTTGCTTGCTTGCTTGCTTGCTTGCTTTTCTTGCTTGCTTGCTTGCTTGCCTTACTTGCTTGCTTGTTTGATTGTTTGCTTGCTTGCTTGCTTGTTTGCTTGCTTGCCTTGTTTGCTTGCTTGCCTGCTTGCTTGCTTGCTTGCTTGCTTGCTTGCTTGCTTGCTTGCTTGCTTGCCTGCTTGCTTGCTTGCTTGCTTGCTTGCCTGCCTGCTTGCTTGCTTGTCCCCTGCTGGCTGACTGACATAAGAGGAAGAGGAGGAGGGAGAGGAAAAGGAGAAGAAGTAGAGGAAGAACGATAAGGAGAAGAATGTCTGCTGTCTTTCGATTAACAGAAGAGGAAGAGGATGAGGAAGAAGAAGAAGAAGAAGAAGAAGAAGAAGAAGAAGAAGAAGAAGAATGTATTGCAAAAGAAGAAGGATAGGAGGAGAAGCAGGCGACGAAGGGTGAGAATGTTAATAAGGAGAATGAAACAGATGCGAGGCAGATAAAG
>NC_089761.1:35276772-35291772 GCF_040412425.1 Macrobrachium rosenbergii | reverse complement strand
GAGGGGGGGGGGGGAAGGGGATGTGAAAGTTGAGGTGTAGAGGGGAGGAGGAGGAGGAGGAGGAGGAAGAAGGACAAGATGAGTAATGGTTGGTGTCTCTCAGTAGCCATTAAATGGGACACCTTGGCAGATCCTACTTATATTATGCTGGCGTCTCTTCATTGAAATCCTTCTCAGAGTAATGACCACAATAATATCTGTAAAATGAGGACGTTCCGGTGATCTTGTGGTGAAGGACAATGATCCTAGACTCTCGGATGCAACTTGATCCCTTTTCCTGAAACGCCTACAGTTCCTAATTTCACTAACCAGTGATGTGGGTTCCTGGTAGTCAGTGAATAGTGGAAGGCCTCAGGCAGTGTAGAGGAGGGCGTAGGGGTTGAAACGCCATCCCGAAAAAGACTTTGTGAAAGCTGGACGGTTAGCGAACTCTGAGGATGTTTTAGCCAAATTTCCAAGATTAAACGCAAAAATAATTCCGTCAACAAAAGCCTGCCTTGATCATCGATGCATCGTTCTTTAACTGAGCAAAACAAGTGTTGCCGTGGCCTCGATGCAACGGTTTTCCGTTATTCATTTCTCGGGATGAAGAACGCGGCCGATCTACTCAAATATTAGGTTTAGTGTCAAATCTCTTGCAGATATAGGGCAGACATGCAGTTTCTTTTCTGGTCCTCCTCCTTCCAAATTATTGGCACATATCACGTATTTATTCAGCTACACTCATATATATATATATATATATATATATATATATATATATATATATATATATATACATATTATAGTACACCATATTACAATGACCACATTTAACTATTTTAATGGTCTTTCACACACATTTTTGGAAGCTTTAATCACTGTAAGTAAGCCTTTGAGTCCAGATGGGAATATATGAAGAAACCATACGTCCTATAGTTCGACTCGAATCCACTTGTTATAGGGTAGGGTTCCCAGTAGATTTTAAGGCTTCATCTTATATATATATATATATATATATATATATATATATATATATATATATATATATATATATATATATATATATATATATATATATATATATATATATATATATATATATATAGTGTATAATTTTAATTTGATTCTACACCTCTCTCTCTCTCTCTCTCTCTCTCTCTCTCTCTCTCTCTCTCTCTCTCTCTCTCTCTCACTTTAATATGTATAGACGGGGCTATCTTTTCCTTCCCCCTTCGCAGCGAAATCTAATTCACCCTGTTTTATTACAAGTAGCGGACAGAGACACTGGCTCGGTTCCAGGGTCCCCAGATGGTGTTCCACATCTGTTAAAAAGGTCCCAGATCTATTTGTAAAATGCCTGAGGATATAATGGACTGAAAAGGCTATCTACGAATGCTCAGTTGTATCTGAACCAATTTGTACATTTTTTTTTTTTTTGTTCCTAAGACGTACGAGGTTGCAAAGGAGTGAAATGACATGAATGAGGGTTGTATTGTCACCGAATTTGCATGATTTTTTTTTACAAAACGCCTCTGGGTACAATTTACTGAAGGCTGTCTATTATGTCTGAATCTGACTGTACATTTTTAGTTTTCTGTAAAAGAAAACTATTGTGCCGGCTATGTCTATCCGTCCGCACTTTATTCTGTCCGCACTTTATTCTGTCCGCCCTCAGATCTTAAAACCTACTGAGGCTAGAGGGCTGCCAATTTGGTACGTTAATCATCCACCCTCCCGTCATCAAACATAACAAATTGCAACCTTCTAGCCTCGGTAGTTTTTATTTTATTGAAGCTTAAAGTTAGCCATGATCGTGCTTCTGGCAACGATATAGGATAGGCCACCACCGGACCATGGTTAAAGTTTCACTGATCGCGGCTCATGCAGTATTATACTGAGACCACCGAAAGATAGATTATTGACGGTGGCCTTGATTACACGCTTTAGCGGCTGTACAGAAAAGTCGATTGCGCCGAAAAACTTCGGCCCATTTTTTCCTTGTTTTTTTATGAAACGCACTAAGTTGCAAAGAAGTGAAATGGTGAGAATAATGTAATATTATCAATGAATATGCATATATGTATGTATATGTATGTATATATATATATATATATATATATATATATATATATATATATATATATATTTATTTTTTTTTTTTTTTTTTTCCATTTTTTTTTTTGTAAAATACCAATGGATATAACTTACTGAAGGCTATCTGTGAATGACATAGTTGATCTGCACTATGTACATTGATTTTAAAATGTCTCAGTTATGAAAACATGCTATGGATGAATAGCAGTAAAAGTCTAAATCTACATTTGCTCTTTCTAAAATACAGCTTAAAAGATGAAATTCCTATGATGTTTAAGATAACATAAAACGGTAAATCTACGTCTATCATATCTAGGAATATTAAGTAACAATCAGGAAATTCTAGTCTTCTATGTTTATGTACAGCAAAAGATCTGTACATCATTTTTAAGAAAACTGATGTATAAATTTTATGATAAGGATAAATGTTTAATAATTCTTAAGAAAATAAATAACAAAGAACAGACGTGAATCATCTGTTTGTATGTAGAACAAAATTCAATAATTATTCAAGTTCCATTAACTATAGATGTAAATGTTGGCCTTTTTTGTCATACCTGTGTCTACAAAGGTAGAAATTATTGTACAGTATAACTGAATTCAAAGATGGAAATCTATTATATATTATATTCATTACATATCTTCATCTATAACATATCTTCTGGATTGAAAAAACTCAAAATCCTTTTCCAGTGAATCTTCGAATCCAAAAATCGAAAGTCGGTTTTTTTTTCTCATGTATGAAAAAAAAAAATTATTTTTGTTTTCAATGTAGCTTTGAGTGCTGCCAAAAATTTCTTTCCATTAGAGCTCTGAAAGTCATGGCTAAAAAGTATTTTAAATAACACATCTATGAATTCTTTGGGCGAAAACTTTAGCTATTCTGTTGCACAACATCTATGAATGCTTGTGACGAAATCTATAAAGTCAGAAGAGAATGTCTAAGGCTATTTCATTGCTAAATATCTATGAATAAAAATGACATTTTATACGCGATGAATACAGAGGTAAAAACCAAACGCATCTTGTAACTGCAATTAATAATAATAATAATAATAATTTTTCTACAAACGTCATTAAGATAAAACAGAAATTATGTTCATCACAAATAATAATAATAATAATAATAATAATAATAATAATAATAATAATAATAATAATAATAATAATAATAATAATAATAATAATAATAATGACTTTTCTACAAAAATCATTAAGATAAAACAGAATATATGTTCATCACGAAATTTTAATAATAATAATAATAATAATAATAATAATAATAATAATAATAATAATAATAATAATCCTAAAAAAATCTTCAATATAAATCAGAAATTATGTTCTTCACGAGATTGAAAAACAATTAATAATAATAACAATATTTTTTTCTACAAAAAACCTTTACGATAAAACAGAAATTATGTTCTTCACGAAATTTAAAAAAATTAATAATAATAATAATAATAATAATAATAATAATAATAATAATAATAATAATAATTTTCCAACAAAAAAAACTTTTAACATAAAAAACAATTTCCAGTAATCAGGGAATCATCAGGAACATCTTGGAATAATATAACCCCGCCGCCCCCAACGCTCCCCACCCCCCAGGAGAAAAAAAGTTACATTCTTTAACGAATCTTAAAACTTTCTCCTTTTTCGAATTTTAAGTGCGTGACGTCACAACGAAGTAATTAAGGAATATCTCTAAAACGCATCTCATTATATTAACAGTTAGAGAACAAAGGGAACCCGGGCCCCATTGTTCTTTTTAGCCTCTTTTCGAGAGAGAGAGAGAGAGAGAGAGAGAGAGAGAGAGAGAGAGAGAGAGAGAGAGAGAGAGCTAGTGGAAATAATGAGATCACCGGAAGTTGTACGAAATTCACACGGGAAGGAATGAAGGCAAATTGGCTATTCATTTACCTATCTATCTTTCTATCTATCTATCTATCTATCTATCTATCTATCTATAGAGAGAGAGAGAGAGAGAGAGAGAGAGAGAGAGAGAGAGAGAGAGAGGGCAAGTGGAAATAATGAGATCACCGGAAGTTATACAAAATTTACACGGGAACGAATGAAGGCAAATTGTCTATTCATTTACGTATCTAGAGAGAGAGAGAGAGAGAGAGAGAGAGAGAGAGAGAGAGAGAGAGAGAGAGAGAGAGAGAAAGAGAGAGAGAGAGAGACATAGAATGTTGAAAATTTTTATTACAAGAGAGAGAGAGAGAGAGAGAGAGAGAGAGAGAGAGAGAGAGAGAGAGAGAGAGAGAGAGAGAGAGAGAGAGAGAGAGAGAGACATTGGGTTCTGGCACCACCGAATGTTAGAAATTTTGGAATTATGAAAAGAAGAGGCTCAAACAGATAGAGAGAGAGAGAGAGAGAGAGAGAGAGAGAGAGAGAGAGAGAGAGAGAGAGAAACGGAACATATACAAGAAAGAAAGATAGAAAGAAAAAAGCAAGAAAGAAAATTATAAGGCAAGAAAATAAAACAAAACACGAAAGAAAATAAATCAAGAAAAATAAAAAAAGGGCAAAAATAAAACTTCATCTGTTCATAGGAGCCTTTGCTAGACAACTCTCTCTCTCTCTCTCTCTCTCTCTCTCTCTCTCTCTCTCTCTCTCTCTCTCTCTCTCGTAAAAAAAAACCAAAGAAAGAAAAACACTAACCAAGTACAATTGAAGAATTTGATTTGCTCGAGAATACTGAGGCAATAGCAGGGAAAATTAAATCTGAAAGGGACGAATTTTCCCAAGGTTTTATATGACCGTCTTCGACGAACAGGCGTCGAGAGTTAAGGTCTATTTGCTCTATTTTGCGGATTTTTACTTTTACGTGTTTTTTGAGGCAATTTTTTTGTGATTTTTTTGCCTTTATGTCATTTGATAGTGATTTATGTGGTGTTACTGTGTCAATTTTTTTGTTTTTATGTAATTTTTTGTGGTTTTTAAGTCAAATTTTTTTGCAATTTTTGGTAATTTTTATGAAGTTTTGAGTGTTTTTTTTTCATGCTATTTTTTGCGGTGATTTTGGGTCAGTTTTTTTTTTGTGCAATTTTTGGTGATTTTTTGTGGTGTTTTTTAGTCCGTTTTTTGTTTTTTGTGTAATTTTTTGGAGATTTTTTGTGGTGTATTTGAGTCGGTTTTTTGTATTTATGTAATTTTTTGTGATAATTTTAAGTTAAATTTTAATGCAATTTTTGGTGATTTTTATGGTGTTTTGAGTAAGTCTGAATTATGTAAATTTTTGGTGATTTTTTGTGGTGTTTTTGGTCAGTTTTTTGTTTTTATGTAATTTGTTGATGATTTTTTGTGGTGTTTTTTAGTCATATTTTTGTTTTATGTAATTTTTTGTAGTGTTCTTGAGTCAGTTTTTTGTTGTTTTTATGTAATTTTTTGGAGATTTTTTGTGGTGTTTTTGAGTCAGTTTTTTGTTATGTAATTTTTTGTGACTTTTTTAGATGTTTTTGGTCGCTTCATTTTATTTTTGTTTTTATGTAATTTTTTGGTTATTTCTTGTGGTGCTTTTGAGTCAGCCTTTTTTTTTTTTTTTTTTACCATTTTTGGTGATTATTTGTGTTTTTTAAATCAGTTTCCTTTGTTTTTATTTGATCTTCTGGTGATTTTCAGTGGTGTTTTTATTCAGCTCCTTTTGTTTTTATGCAATCTTTGGTGATTTTACTGTGTTTTTTCAGTTATTATATATATATATATATATATATATATATATATATATATATATATATATATATATATATATATATATATATATATATATATATATAGTATATGTCAGTTTCTTCAATTGTCAGTATTTTTTCTTCAACTGTTAGTATTTTCTGAAATTTAACATTTGTTTTTGCAATTTTTTCTATTATATATAGCACTATGTTATCGCTAACTACGTTTGTTTGTCACTTTTACCGTCAAATGGTTTTCATATGAAATTTTCTCCTCGATTATTTTTTTTATATTTTTCCCGTGATGTATTTCCGAAAACTTTCTCTTCACTTCGTTTCAGGTGGATCCATTACAACAAATACAATGTATATATATATACATTTATACATATATATATATATACATATATATATATATATATATATATATATATATATATATTATATATATACACACATATATAACGTAAAAGCTAAAACAAGAATAGAAGAATCTCTGAAGCCGTGGAGGAAGAAGCCCCCCGCAGTATTTGCTTCCTCTTCTCTTAACAAGGTAAAGGCTCTTTGCCGGAGTAATTGGCCTCAAGCTCTTTTCAAGTCACTTTGAAAAGAAAAATAAAAGTCAATTACGAAAAAAAAGGGCTTACGACCTTATTACCACTTCATCACAGAACGCGGAAAAGACAGGACGCGGCGGTCTGTCTCCGAGTCTCTTCGCAGACAGACAGGTGGCGGTAATCTTTCGCCTCTTCAGGTGGGGGATGGGAGAGTCTCAGAGGTGGAAGGTTGGGAAATTTTGTAGATGGGAAATCAGACACATTTTGTAGATGGGAAATCAGACACATTTTGTAGATGGGAAATCAGACACATTTTGTAGATGGGAAATCAGAAGCGTTTATTTTTTGTAGTAGGAAATCAGACGAGTTTGTCTTGTAGATGAGAAATCAGACAAAATTTTTTTGTAGATGGGACATCAGACAAGTTTGTTTTGTAGATGGGAAATCAGACGACTTTTTTGTAGCTGGGAAATCAGAGGAGTCTGTCTTGTAGATGGGAAATCAGACAAATTTGTTTTGTCGATGGGAAATCAGACAGAATTTTTTGTAGGTGGGACATCAGACAAGTTTGTTTTGTAGATGGGAAATCAGACGAGTTTGTTTTGTAGATGGGAAATCAGACGAGTTTGTTTTGTAGATGGGAAATCAGACAAAATTTTTTTTTGTAGATGGGTAATCAGACAAGTTTGTTTTGTTGATGGGAAATCAGACAGGAATTTTTGTAGAGTAATCAGACAAGTTTGGAAATCAGACAGAATTTTTTATAGATGGGACATCAGACAAGTTTGTTTTGTAGATGGGAAATCAGAAAGTTTGTTTTGTAGAGAAATCAGGCGAGTTTGTTTGTAGATGGGAAATCAGACGAGTTTTTTTTTGTAGATGGGAAATCAGACAGAATTTTTTGTAGATGGGACATCAGACAAGTTTGTTTTGTAGATGGGAAATCAGACGAGTTTGTTTTGTAGATGGGGGAAAAATTATAGATAGCAAAAAATCACATTCACACAAAATTATTCTTAACCCTTTTGTCTTTCGAGGCAAAACTGTGAATGACTGAATTACGTGAAGTTGAAATCAAAGATCTTATTTTCCAGCCTTCCATCTCTCGATCGAGACGGCGGAAAATACGAAAAATATGAAAATATGAAAAATATGAAAAATACAGTATGAAATCAACGCCATATCTATATATCAACCAGCCTTTACTTCCAGAAAGACGGCAGAATCTCAGAATAAGTAAACAGAAAGATTAAGAATGCCATATTTTTACTCTTTCTTATTTCTGGAGAAATGGGAAAATCTGGATGCATACAAATATAACGTCGCGAGAGAATGATTTTGTAATGTTTCGTCTTGAACGAAGTATCAAAATAATAAAATAAAAAAAAAACAGAACTGTATATCATTTACCCTCTGGTCTCGAGAGATTTATGAATCGGATATTAAAACTGTACTAACTTGAAATCTTTTGTTGCCAAGAAAAATCGCTGAAACCTAAAAACCATTCAATGAAAAAAATCGTAAACCTTCTAGGGTCTTCTCGACCTTTCGATTTAAACGAAATGGGAAAAACTGAAAATATGTAAACGAAAAACCACAATTATATTGATTCTTCAACACGATTAATTGCTAATGAAGTAAGCGATAATAACATACATTCGTGGAGAGTTCATTTTAGGAAGGAATGGAATGGAATTTAGAATTTAGGCACAAGGCCAAGCCCTGGGACCTCTAAGGTCATTCAGAACGACTGTTAGGAGATGGTGGAAATTACGATGGAAGAATGAGAATATGAACGGAGGTACAGTAAATGGAATGAAAGGGGTTGCGGCTAGGGACCGAAGGGACGCTGCAAAGAACCTTAAGTAATGCCTACAGTGCGCTATGCGAGGTGCACTGACGGCCATACCCGTCTTTTAGGAAAGAAGAATATTAAAATCTTGGACGAAATTAATACAAAGGACAAAAGCCATCCTGTGAATTTTAAAATTGTATAGTTTCTGTAAATATATCCCGTTTTCTAATTAACTTTCTCAATATGACAAAATTTGATAAAATTCAAATAGAGTCAAGGATAGATAATTTCGCCCCTAAACAGAACGGATCATTAGCATATATATATGAAATTATTTTTCATGGGATACAAAACTCATAATGGAAAAATAACAGTACAAAAATTCAAATTAGGGGAGATAGATGTTAAAACGAAAACCAACATCAAAAGAAAAATTAATTGAAAAGAATTGTCTATGCTGATGAAAGGAATAGAAAAAAGTCTCTTTGGAGTTATTTTTGATTTTTCAAAGAGAAAAATTTAAAATAAAAACAATCTTTACTGATGAATGAAGGATTAAAAAACTATACCTAATCTGTCGTAGCATTCCTCATTTCTGTCTTTTTTTTTTTTTGCTTCATGTTTCTAAATAACTCATACATAAAAATCCGTACCTCCACTGCTGTTATTAATCTTTCAAACTGAGAATGAAACTGATTAAGTCAAGTAAAGAGAAAAAATTAAAAAAAAACAATCACAACTGCTGACGAATGAAGACTTAAGATCTTTTTTTTTTATGCTTCATGTCTCTAAATGATTCATGAATAAAAACCTCGACCTCCACTGCCGCCACGTCATTAAATGCAGTGAGATCAAAAGACGAAAGAGTACTTATCAAGGGTGCAAAGAAAGTCAAACTAATTACGAAACGAATGGAAATAACGGTCGTCTCTTGACATATTGTTAAATGTCGAGATTGGGCAAAGACTAACAGAGTAATGGCTATGTGTTTTATCTTGTTTACTTCATTATTGTACTCTAATTCTCTTTCCCCCGTTTTATTCTTTTTATTTTTTGCCTATTCACGTGGTTTTTAGTACTCTTTGTAGATTATTTCTTGAAAAGTAAGAGGTTTACACGTTTTTCATTTAACTGAGCACATATTTTGAACAACAACAACAATAATAATAATAATAATAATAATAATAATAATAATAATAATAATAATAATAATAATAATAAGAAGAAGAAGAAGAAGAAGAAGAAGAAGAAGAAGAAGAAGAAGAAGAAGAAGAAGAAAGGTCGATCTCCCGACGATTTTCCGTAAAAAATGGATACTTGCAAGAGCGAAAAGATGGGAATCATTTGCATAAGCTATTAATCTCTCTCTCTCTCTCTCTCTCTCTCTCTCTCTCTCTCTCTCTCTCTCTCTCTCTCTCTCTCTCTCTCTCTCTCTCTCTCTCCGTAGCAAAAGTATTAGCAGGAACTCCTGAACAAACAAGATGTAAATAGTTTGACAAAATAAAGGTCCAAAAGATATAATACTCAGAAGATTCGACAATATAACTGGAATACAAGCCGAATCCCCTTTTTAATTCCAAGAAAATAATAATTTTAACTTCATTATAAACATAGTAACATGGTTATCTAAGAATTTATCCAATAAAAGCGGACTATAACCAGAATGCACCATGGTTAATCTGTATAATCGGATTATAAACCTAATTAACGAAAACTAACATTCTTTATAACTGAATTATAGTCTATAAATGTTAAAAAGAAATGTTAAAAAGAAACAGCATTGACCGTAACCATATTATAACCACACTTAGACATATTTAAAGAAAAACTATAGCAATATCATAACCAATTCATAACCAGAATGCGACTCGGAACCACAAACGATTATCTGAATAACCAAAATAAAGGTTATGACACCTTGCAATAGAATTCCAAAGTTAACCCACCATGCAATCCCACGCTCATCTCAGCCATTATACAGAGAGAAAATTGTAAATAAATAAATAAATAAACAACCTGACTGATTACAAATTCATTTCGGTCGAACGTCCTTTGTATTTGAAATGGGAATGCAACATGCAACGCGCAACTCACAGGAGATTCCAAAATGCATCCGGCCAAAATAAACAATTTCACCGAATGCTGCGTGGGTGTGGACTCTCTCTCTCTCTCTCTCTCTCTCTCTCTCTCTCTCTCTCTCTCTCTCTCTCTCTCTCTCTCTCTCGTTGCAACTTCGTCTGTTCTATCTCGTTATAGAATTTGCTTTTTAGTTTTCTGTAAAAGAAAAGTATTGTGACGGCTTTGTCTGTCCGTCCGCACTTTTTTCTATCCGCCCTCAGATCTTAAAAACTACTGAGGCTAGAGGTTTGCAAATTAGTATGTTGATCATCCACCCTCCAGTCATCAAACATACCAAATTGCAGCCCTCTAGCCTCAGTAGTTTGTGTTTTATTTAAGGTTAAAGTTACCCATGATCGTGCTTCTGGCAACGCAACAACACAGGCCACCACGACCGGCTGAGAATTTCATGGGGCGCGGCTCATACGGCATTATACCGAGGCCACTATAAGATAGACCTATTTTCGGTGGCCTTGATTATACGCTGTACAGAAAACTCGACTGCGCCGAAGAAACTTCGGCGCATTCTTTACTTGTTTGTTTTTGTTGTGGTACTGAAGGAGTCACTGGCTATTTGTGGATGACTGATGGACTCAGGTGATTCTTTGCTAATGTTCAAGGGCCTTCCATTACTGTCCCTTTTAGAGTAAACTGTTTCAGTGTGCGAAGTATTAGGATCCCATTGGTTATTTGTGAAATACCTTTACTATTCTTGCTCTACAGAGAGAGGATAAGCAGAATGCTAGCTACCTGACGACTTAACAATTCGTAAAAAAAAAAATGCATATTTAGGTAGCCATTAATTTTATCTATCAAAACTACACCAGGTTCATGGTCAGCTCATTCCTTCCCCATAAGCACACACCACCTGCTAATTACACAATCTACCCAATAATCATTACAGAGTACGTGGGAATGGAATATGCAATTTAGGCCAAAAGGTCAAGCGCTGGGGCCTATGAGGCCACTCAGCGCTGAAACCGAAATTGTGAGTAGAAAGGTTTGAAAGGTGTAACGGGAGGAACACCTCAAAGAAGTTGCACTATGAATCAATTGTTAGGAGAGGGTGGATAGCAAGATGAAAGTAAGAGAATATGAATGGAGGTGCAGTAAAAGGAATGAAAGGGGTTGCAGCTAGGGGCCTAATGTAATATTCTAACCATTAACCATTAACCATTACGGATTACCCATCAACTTCACTGTGGTAAATTCCGGGAAGAAAATGCGACCCAATGAATTGAAATGGATATAAAAACGATCAGGAGGCAATAGGATTAAAATGAGTGAAAGGGGGAAATGGTAAATGGTGGAAAAGAGAGAAACGAAAAAGAATTTTACGCAAATTAGACGAGGGCCGCAGGCGACCCCCCGTTGACAGAATTGTCAGAAAACAGAAAACAATGTTTTGCAGGTTAAGCGTTCTATATATATATATATATATATATATATATATATATATATATATATATATATATATATATATATATATATATATATGATATATATATATATATATTATGTGTGTGTGTGTATATTATATATATATATATATATATATATATATATATATATATATATATATATATATATATATATATATATATATATGTATATATATATATATTGCTACAAGACCTAATTTAAACAGGAGGGTATCTAATGGAAATATTTATTCGGAAAAAGCTACTAGCTTTCCAGGGCTAACTGTCCTCATCGTCCGGCTGGTAGCCGTAAAATTTTCCTGCTACCAGATGATGAGGGCAGTTAGTCCTGGAAAGCTTGTCACTTTTTCTGAATGAAAATCCCTACTAAATATCATCCTGTTTATATGAGGTCCTGTTGTTAATTGTATTAGTGCTAAGAACAACTGTGCATGCGAATAAGCTTGATATATATATAATATCCGTTTTTAGCCCATCTTTTTCGGGATGAAGCTGCTAGCCCAATATCTCTCTCCTTCTTGGCTGCAACCCACTGCAGTCGAATTACTACCAAGTAACAGCTCAATGCTTTGGTAAAGAGAGGCGCAATGAAATTTACAAGAAGCAGCCCAGCTTCATAGTCGGATATCTCACATATTTTGGTCTGGAGGATGAGGCTGCGAGGCCCAAGGCCTGCTCAGCCCTTGCTTAGTATGAACCATCCACAGTCAAGTAACTATGACTGAAGTAATATTCAATGTCTTTGTCCTCAAGCATAATGGGATTAAATGGTAGGTTACTAAAGCATTCCGCCTCTCCTAGGAATCGAACCCCAGTCCTTTGGATAGTGGGATGAGCATCACGACCACTACATTAACGAGGTCCCATGGGAGAGAGAGAGAGAGAGAACTATAATGAATTTACACCATCAATGATACCCCTTACTAAGTAATGTTAAATATTAAATTTCATATGTGTGTGTAATTATGTATGACAGAGAGAGAGAGAGAGAGAGAGAGAGAGAGAGAGAGAGAGAACTATAACGAATTTACACCATCAATGATACCCCTTACTAAGTAATGTTAAATATTAAACTTCAAATGTGTGTGCATTTGTGTATGTGAGAGAGAGAGAGAGAGAGAGAGAGAGAGAGAGAGAGAGAGAGAGAGAGAGAGAGAGAGAGAGACCTACATTCTACAAATGCATTAAACAACACTTCTCCTCATGATGGACTCTTCAACAGGCCTTTTGTCATCATTCCCATTAAGGGACAGCCATTACCCTGCTCCCAACTCTATGTTAATTATATGGATTGGGGCCACACTTCACAACGTGGCTGTTTTATTATTCTTCAGTCAACTCAGTTCGGAAACCATTAGGAGATTTCCGGCAGCCCCCCATCCTGGACTGAATTAAATTTCAGCTCATAATTAACGTGTCATTTGTGAGCAGGAACTTTCCACAGGGTTTGGCTTATATTTTAAAAAGGTCGTTAGGTTATGGCCTTCTTACAAAAAATAAGTATAGAAAATGAAATAAATGGGGAAATTACAATAAACCTTAGACAACAGAAATCTTTACATGTCCTTGGGAAACGATACACCAGCTGCATGCTGATGGAAAGAAGATTGTCAGACGAATTGAGACGACTCTATATAAATTAAATACCCTGGAAACAGCTATAATTATCATTATCCTTATTTTTCTAATTATTTCCATACAGTAAAGGACTTCTATATAATAAAAGAAGTAAACTGGGGAATTAAAATTATTATTAATATCATTATTCTAATAAATTATAATTTCCAGGAATTTCGATAAAACTTATCAAAACTATTTCCCTAACAAGGCATATCTATGGTCAACTTTGAATGAAATGCATCAGCTGTGACCTTCCACTGAATAAAGTTGAAATAAGCCCATGAACTTTATCTTTCCATTAAAATTCACTGGATCGAAACCCTTTATAAAGTGAAATGGAAAAAACTTGGAAACTTTTGCAACACTTTCAAAATCTACCAACAAAAAAATATTTTCTCAATCAGCTGAGAGTAATTGGGGATTTAAAAACACATGTTTGGCGGGCAATAACTAAATAGAGAAACGAAAAAATATATAAACAAAACGAAACAAGAAAAATTCATGCCAGCGTCAAGCATTCTAGTGATACTTCTTTTTCCAGCAATGCCGCTAAGGACATCGCATGTCTAAACAAACGTCGCATGTATAAACAAACAACGCATGTATAAACAAATAACGCATGTATATACAATCAACGCATGCATAAACACACAACGCACGTATAAACAAGCACCGCATGTATAAACAAATAACGCATGTATAAACAAACACCGCATGTATACACAAATAACGCTAGTGGAAACAAGCACCACATGTATAAACAAACACCGAAAAAAACACCGCATGTTTAAACGAATAACGCGTGTATAAACAAACACCGCATGTCTACGCAAACAACGCATGTATAAACAAACACCGCATGTACCAACAAACAGCGCAAGTAAGTAAACAAACAACACACGTATGAACAAAGGAAACTCACTCTTCATATGACCCGAACAAAGGACTAATACTTTGCTACTCTGTACCCAGGAAGGAAAAAAGGGAGGGTGGAAATAACAGGAGAGCATTCCGGCGAGGGAAAAGGAAGGGCCTGATAAAAAGGGGGGGGACGAGAAAAACCGCGGGGAAGAGGGCTTTTAAGCCACCTGGAAAATAATGCTGCTTCCAGGTGTCCGGAGGAAAAGACTAACTTTTAGATAAGGGCGTTGTAACGGCTCCTCCGTTACTCCCACTTTTCTATAAGAGCATTTCGGCCAGAAGAAGAAGAAGAAGAAGAAGAAGAAGAAGAAGAAGAAGAAGAAGAAGAAGAAGCGAGAGAGAGAGGAGGAGAAGAAGAAGAAGAAGAAGAAGAAGAAGAGAGAGAGAGAGAGAGAGAGAGAGGAGGAGGAGGAGGAGGAGGAGGAGGAGGAGGAGGAGGAGAAGAAGAAGAAGAAGAAGAAGAAGAAGAAGAAGAAGAAGAAGAAGAAGAAGAAAGAAAGAAAGAAAGAAAGAGAGAAAGAAGAAGAAGAAAGAAAGAAAGAAAAAGAAGAAAGAAAGAAAGAAAGAAAGAGAGAGAGAGAAGAGAGAGAAAAGAAAGAGAGAGAGAGAGAGAGAGAGAGAGAAGAAGAAGAAGAAGAAGAAGAAGAAGAGAGAGAGAGAGAGAGAGAGAGAGAGAGAGAGAGAGAGAGAGAGAGAAAATAGTTACATATTACTGGTTTGTGAAGGCTTTAGCAAGACTTTTGCAAGTCAAGTTTAAAGAGAGAGAGAGAGAGAGAGAGAGAGAGAGA